>NC_056736.1:49621666-49711666 GCF_019279795.1 Protopterus annectens
CCTTATCTTTGGTGAGTACACACATGCATGATTACAGCCTCTTTCCATACCGCTCAACCTCTCAGTGCAAGAAATCTGTACAAAGCCAGAAATAATAGTAGGAGAAAGGCCCAAAATTAGGGACAGATTTTAAATATTGCTTCTATAAACTAAGAAAGTTGCTGGAATGACAGGATTTGCATTGTTATATATTTTCTTTTTTTTTCTAAAATCTCTTTATTTCAATTTTCTTTTATCAAATAATAACAACAATACGGTAACTCAAAAACACAAATAAACAATACAAATACCTATCTAAAGAAAACAGACAACAATCTCGTTCCAAGGAAATTATACATTTTTTTTATACATATACATATACAAATTTATTTATACATATATATATATATATATATATATATATATATATATATATATATATATACAATATATACACAAGAAGTCACTACATCACCAAGTAAAGTATGATAATTCTTATGTTCATTTGGTCTCATAAGGGATAGTTAGAATGGGGATATTCTATATATAACGTAAAAATAGAAATTTAACCATTTGTTTGTATGTTTAGGGGAAAATATCTAGTTACACATATACTAAGAAAAGGGAGAAGATGCAAGAAAGTCTGGCTATACTACATTAATTTCTTATTTAAAGGTTAGCTTTTCATGACAATTTGTAGGCAAATTTTATTTGTCAAGAATTATATCTAACAAGTAACCCCAATATTTTTGATAATAGCATTTGTTTTTTTGTTTTTGAATAAAATAATTTGTGAGATGAGATATATTTGATAGCAAGATTGCTACCATTTTTCCATGTAATTGGTGACATGACATTCCAATTCATTGCAATAAAGAATTTAATAAGGGCACACGTTGTAATAAAAACATGTTTTAATATTTTGGGGAGTTGATTGATATTAATGTACAATATAGCTGTCTCCCAAGTAAGGGTTGATTTTTCATATCCCATCTTCTCTAATCTTACTCTCAAGGAACACCATAAGTTGTGTATCTTAGTACAGTTCCACATGACATGTAAACTATCAGCTGTTTGATCCGGACAATGGGGACATATGGGCAAAAAGTTAGGATTGAATTTATTTAATTTAGATAAGGTATAATATAGATTGTTATTTACCATAATTTGTGTATATAACAGCTTCTTGAAAGGAATACATTTGATTGTATTTCCAATGGCTAGTTTCTTATTTTCTTCAGGCAGTGATTGATTTTTTTGTTTGCCAATAGTTTGAAAATAATAAAGAATTCTGATGTTTTGCACTCATTACAATTTTATAAGTCCTAGAAATTGTTCTCCCTTTAATCGCAAGATTTTCAAGTATTAATTTCACTAAATCTATGTTCTGTAAGTCAGTGTGTATTTGTGAGAATTTAGCATTTATAAGATGATGAAATTGGTTAAGGATAATACTATATTTCATAGGAAGTTTGAGTTCAAGTCTCATTTGCCTCATGTTAAAGTCTTTCCATTGGTATATATCCCATATTGTGTAGTCTTTTATCAGGGGGTAGTTTGTTAGATTTACTGGTTTATTACTTATTAGTAAATTAGGATTTAGGTGTAACGGTTGTATAAGGGCAAAAGCGTCAGCTGATTTAAATAGTTTCTGAGTTGTAAGAATCATGGTTTTAATTAGTGGGTGTAAATTCTTCGTGTATATGCTAGCCTGGTTTAAATTCAAGAATGGTAAGGATTTGATATTACAGCCAAGGGATTTCAACTGTTCATACCAGATTTTGGTCCACTGGGGTGTCCAAGTATTTATATATGAGTCATAGTTTATTATTTGCATTAGTCTGTATACAGTAATTATACTACAGTAAAGCTTAAAATCAGGTAACCCCAATCCCCCCTTATCTTTGGCGAGTACAAGTTTTGCATATTTAATTCTGGTACATTTGGAATACCATAAGAATCTTGATAGAGCTTTTTCCATGGCAAGGAAGAAGTTTTGGGGAATATTTGAAAAGGTAGCATTTAACTGAGAGTATTCTTGGTAAAAAATTCATTTTGACAACACTAGCTTTTGACAGTAGAGACATATTAATGTTATTCCATCTATCCATATCGTTTTGAATACTAGTCCATGTAGTTACTAGGTTATTGTTTATAATATCTTTGATGTCTGAAGTAAATATTATTCCTAGATATTTTATCTGGTAGTTTATTTTGATCTCACTCATAGGAAAGTACCATTCTTTATGCCCTATAGGATTGAGGGGAAATATGTGTGACTTGTTTAAATTTAAATTATAATTTGAAACTACCGAGAACTCATCAATAACTTTAAGTATTTTTGGGAGGTCAGTAGTGGGGAGTTGGAAGTATATATTTAAGTCATTATTATATATTTTCTGAAGGATATGAAGTCTGAAACTCAAATATATGTCATTATTTAGCATAATTTAGTGACTTCAGTCCTCAATGATTTGCCAGAAAGCCAAATTTTTTTATGTGGAACACACCAAAAATAAGAGGCACAAATCTGGTCATTCTGTGAAAATCTGGAGAGTTGAGATGTATGCCTCCTGCTCATCTGATGCTAACTACTGGTCTCCACCAGAGACAAGTGAATTTCTGGGGTAAGACAATACTCATTTTATCACATGTCATCCTCCCAACGGAATGTCGATTCCTCCTAGGTTCTTG
The DNA here is from genome assembly GCF_019279795.1 of Protopterus annectens. Classification (NCBI taxonomy): domain Eukaryota; kingdom Metazoa; phylum Chordata; order Ceratodontiformes; family Protopteridae; genus Protopterus; species Protopterus annectens. The sequence goes on from NC_056736.1 coordinate 49,624,340, forward strand.
GTCCCATCTCTTTGGTTCAGCATTTGAGTACTGATCTTGTAAATGAAACCCAGATCAGTATCATAGCCAGGAGTACCCAGACACAGTATCATTTTGTTAGACATACGTTTTTTTATATGCAGTCACATGGTGCTTACAAAATGGCTAGTAAAAAATCCATCAAATGGTTTGACTTAGAATCAGCATACCTGCAAGAAAAGTACCATTCTCTAACTCTAGATGTCTGTGCAAGGCAAACGTTTCCTTTTTGCTGTGGTTTGACATGTGAATCTTTATCAAAGTTCAATATTTTTATGTCAAAACCTAGCACTCATTCTAACAGCTGTAGCAATTGACACACTCTGTAAGAAGATAGCTGAGGGAGAAAATCCTTGACAATGAAATTGTTTAATGTAATGTGGTTTTGCTGGACTTAAATGAAATATCATCTATATAACACCAGTATGCAGTATTACCAAGAACATAAATGCACATACATTATGTCTTAGTGATCACTGAAGTATACAGTATATAACCTAAATGCAATAATCTTCATGCATTTTTTCAGTATACTCATACTTTTTGACATGCTATATGGGCCAAGCATATGTATATTTCAAGCATTGTTTTCTTTCTAAGGCCAGAGGTGAAACTTTCAGGATTTCACATATCCAATTAAAAAATTCCAAATGATTTTAAACTCCAGTTAAACATGATTCAAAAACACTTTTCAGGCCACTACGATGTCTGTTTCTCATTAATTTTAATGCGTATGTGATCTTTTTCATGCATATCTTGATTAAATCATTATTTCCCCAGTCCACAACAAGTTTAAATCTTAATTGCTACAGTGCTGTCAGGATTATTTGTTATATTACAAGGTACTTACTTTAATTTGTTTGTTACAAAAGGTGACTGGAAATTTTCTGAGAATATTGCTAAACAATACATTTTTCTGTACAGCTCCATTGTTTTTACTGCTAATTTTTCATTTCTGACTCCATTGCATAAACTGATGAACTGGTTGTCTTTCTGTGGCTGCTTTTATCAGAAGATGACTTGAAAATATGAATGCCAACTCTGGCAGAGTTTTACCTTTAAATAAACTGTTTCACTTCTTTTTGCTTTTTTGCTAACTCACATATTTCTGCTTGAATAGTCAGATAAAATAAAAACCTCATATGAAGTCCCTGTATGCTTCCCTTTCTGCTTACTTTATTCTTCAAAAAAACTGTTAAATGATATGGGCAGGATTTAGCTTTTCACTAATTTACAGCCAAACCTTTTAGTAATAAGCATTCTGCAGTTTTTAAGCATGGCTTACAGTTGTCAGGGAAAACATCTTATAACAATCCTTTTTATTGTAAGCTTTACCAGTCAAGCCAATGGTCTTATATCTTACTGGGCTTGACAAAGCTTGATTGCTATAACCCATACCCATGCCTTCCATTTTATATCTTCTTTTTATGTATTACAGTTATTAATATTTGATTTGCTCTGATTGTGAGCATACAATTATTCTTTGATGGAATCATGTAATGTATCTTTGATTTTTTTCCTTTCTTTCATTTACTTATTCTCCAATATTTGCTTTACTAGTTTAGTGTCACATGGAAGCAAGATTCTATGATATCACTCAGCTGATGCAATGCAGGCAAACCTAATCTGGATGAGATGCCAGTCTATCACAGGATGTACAGACAGGTATACTTATCATTACTATACATCTTTGAGATGATTCATAAATTTATATTTTCATAGACTGTTACTAGGCTAATGACCCAGAGGCCTAGCCAATTTTTTTCTGAAAGAATAATGATGTCCTGTATCCAAATAGGACAGCAAAGGCCAAGCATTTATAATCTACCTCTGTCCATAAAGGACATAGGTGTCATGCCCAGTGTAAATTTCCTAACTCCCATCCACTTGTCTAGGTTGTACTTTGGTAACAGATGAATTCAGCTTCACATGGATGGGAAGCCTGTTCCAGAGGAGGGACAGTCTGTATTACACATATTTGTCTCTCTAGCATGTTCTTTTAAGTCACAGACAAAATTCAGGTCCCTAGACCTTGTATTTCTGGTATTCTTTGATTTATGAATATGTAGAAGATTCATAAGTGTGGGGTTTGTAGATGCTTTGTAAGGCAGGCATAAATCACCCTCAGCAATCTACAGGAGACTGAGTAGAGAGAACAGGCTTTAAAATGCTCTGCATAAGGCAGGTTTGTTATGCCTTGTATTCCTTCTGTAGGGGATCTTTGAGGTCACTCTATTTGCAGCAAATGCCTGGACAGGTACATACCAAAGGGAGCATTGTACTCTATGATTGGTCTGATAAGGGCAGAGTACAGTGGGATAATGATTTCTTTGGACCTAGATATCATTCCCTTACTTATAAGTTGCACAACATAAAAGGATTTTCTCACCATTGTGGCCACATGGCGGTCAAAGTTAAGGCTACTGTCTACATGTATACCCAGATCCCTGACCACTGAGTCGACTCTTAGGGTTGTATTATCAACATGGTAATCAGCCAGGATGGTTGACTTCCCAATGGGTACAATTATCTTTTTCTTAGCATTGAGTTAAAACTATGACTTTAACACCATTTCTTAGTCAGAGATAGATCGTCTTGGAGAATGCTAGTGTCTGCAAGGGAGTTGATGGTACCCCCCAGCTTGCAATCATCTGCAAACCTAGCCATAAACCTTCCTGAGTGTGCTAGATTAGAGCCCTGCCTCACCTATATTTTGGGCATTAACTTATACAACTTGCCAAGAGATAAGAAGGGAACTTAAACACCTTTGCAATCACTGTACAAAAGACATCCCAATCAAGAACAGAGAAACAAGCATTGTAAAGTAGCAACATTAGCTAATATACTACTATTTTACTGCATTGTTTTATTTTTTTAAGCATTATTTTCACTATGAGGTTCACTGAGATCATGTGATCATGCTAGCTCTCTCCTCTCCCTAGCTATGTGTTCTGTGTATATTGTTTCAATTAAAACCAGATCAGATGTTGTTTTAAAGTTCATGCAGATGTAACCTCTAAGTAACCTCTATAGAGTTTATGAGCATTTCATGTTTAAATCCTCCATTTTTTCTAGTAAGGTGTCATTATATATTTTTAAATTATTGCATATCACTTACTCAAAATGTACAGAACACAACATTATGTTCAATAATGAGTCAGGTCATTGGGATATAAATTGGAAAAATAATTTGCTGGAGTGATTAGACATGCTCTTTCAAATTAGATGAGCGACAGAATATACTTGTCTGAATGATAAATATGCAGTGGTCAACGTATGAATTGTTGTGAATCAGTGTGCCTATATTTTTCATAGGTTCATAGTTTCATAAGTATGTCCCAGGCAATCAGTCTGTGTGGACCATTTCAAGCAGAGCCAATAACCCATATTCAAAAGTTCTCTCCACCCTTAAGGAGTGTAGTACAAGACAGAGCAGGGGAAAATTAGAGGCCATCCATCTAAAGGTTTACTTTGAAGTCAGTAAAGGTGCTACACTGCTTGACATGCAGTGGAAGCTTGTTCCAGAGGTGAGGCATAATCTTCAGATATAAACAGCGTGTCATATATATTTGTTGATGAAGATTTAGTTGCTTTAACCTAATATTTAAGGAACTATTTTTACGCTAGTTTTGCTGATATTGTGATATCAAGTTTAGAATTTGCGAATTGATTTTGCAATCACAGTCAATATTCTTTGCACAAAATCTCATGATACTGCATTAATTAACATCAAATTCCAAGTCTTTAATATGCACAAAGTCAGAAAGTTTTGGAGCCTGACTAGTAAGACTTTTCCAGTTTTTAGACGTGATTATATTACGCAATTTTCAGCAATCAGCATGTATAGTTATCTAACGCACAGGTCCAGCTTTTATATCACTTAGCAAAGGCATACTGTTTCATGTAGAACTGAAAGTAGTCCACTGCATCATTTCTAAAATTATTTTACATAGAACACTGGTCAGGCAGACAACTCATAAACTTTTAGGCTTGTTATACTAATACTCTACCATTACCGTCTACTGCTATAGAACTTTAATATACAGACACATGTGTGTTTGTGTGTGTGTGTGTGTGTGTGTGTGTGTGTGTGTGTGTGTGTGTGTGTGTGTGTGTGTGTGTGTGTGTGCGCGCGTGTGTGCATGTGTGTGTGTGTGTGTGTGTGTGTGTGTGTGTGTGTGTGTGTGTGTGTGTCTTTTCATATGCTTCAGTCTGCATAAAATATTTTCTACACATATATTCATTATGTCCTACAGTTGAAGATTCACTTCATTTTTATTGATCGCCTGCAACAGTGATACATTTCCCTTTCAGTGCTCTTGTGTAAAGAAAAAAGTCATAATATTGATTTCTGTTTTGATGTCAAGCTACAGTCATTGTTAGAGAAAATAGTTGAAAAAGTAAACAAATTTCTGTTTATTTGCTCTAGATTTGCTTTCACTATGAGGGAGATGTTTAAAGTAAAACCTCATTTTTTTTTTTGTTCTGCTAGAAAATAGAGTCTAAATCCTAAGCCAGTAAGTTTAGACCACTCAGCCATTCTACCCAATTAGAACTCTTGACTGGAATAGCTGCAGCCTAAGAAAATAAAGTTGAGAAATTCAAACCTAGCATTACAATTCCCACATAGACAGTCAACAATTATTAAGAAACAGCCAGCCTAGAAGTGTACAGTTGAATACAATGAGTAGCAGATACTGCTTATGAGTGTAATTGTCTCCCACTGCCATCTGTGGAATTCATTTCCTTCAAAGAAACCCTTGAGTTAATCACCACATTCATTAAAATCCATAACATCAACTGAACTATAAGAATAAATGTTAATCCTGCACATACCCCAAACAATTGCTTTCACTCAATGTGTGAACAAAGAGGCTAGGTCTATGCTCAGGTTAAGGTTTGGGTTCACCTTTAAGACAAAACTTATCTTAAGGATAGATGCTTGAAACTGTATGCATTAATGAGACACATTTCTATCTTTCTGGCCTAACTGGACTCCCATATTACTGAGTAAACAGAATGTGTTGTAGTTCTGGTTTAGGTAATCATATATACTGAGGACTGAGTCAGTGATAGAGAGGAAACATTAGTTAAAGTATTATATTATTTTAAGCAAATCTTTCACAACCTGAACATAAAACTCTGAGGTATGTTTTGGGTTATGACTGATTTTATAGTTATTGTTATGGAAATTTGCTTCAACTGACTCTAGGTGAGATGGTCATACCAACTAATGTCACTGCAAATGGACATAAGCATTTGTCAGTGCTAAGTAATTTGAGAGTCTGTCTGCCAGGAACCCTATGCTAATGGTGGGAAGGTCTATGAACCCATATGTTGAGTGTGTGTGCCAGCCACAAAAGGCTCAGCAGGTCTGAGTCAACAAGCTAATGGAATGGCAATGTTCAGTTGCCCATTCTAAGGTATTGGAGAATGGATTAAAATCAAGCAACCTGGAAAATGAGTTTAAGACTGCTACCCTCAGTACAGGCTCACTGAGAGGATACGTCACTAAAATGGAGGATACAATGGTTAACACAAGTCTGAGCATCCTGAGTATTTAGGAGACAATGGGGAATAGCAGTGCAGTAAATTTACCTGGCTAATGATCCAGTGTACACTACTCAGAGAGAGGATAGACTAGAAATAATATGAGAACTCTGGTGAGATAGAAAGAGAGATAGAGTATGTTAAAGATGTGTGGGATGTCATCAGATTTAGTGGCAGACTCATGGCTATCATACACCAATGTAAAGATAGGACAGTACTGATAATTTCAGCCCAAGTGGGAGATCTGTCTCAGAGTTGGAAAAATTTTACCATGAAACAGAAGCATTATGACTTTTGGCTTCTGCATCATGCTAAGTAGTTCTGAATACCAGGAACATTACAGGGGGATTCATAAAACTTACCACATGGTGTACATTATATGTACACTTTGAGTAACATTTCTGAATGACTAGACAGCAAAATTACTGTGGTAGGGCTCCTCTTGAGCTCGGAAATGTTGACTTTTGTTATCCTTTATGAATGCCTCTCTACATTTTAAAAAGCATATTTTTCCATTAAAAGATTAGTCAACTGAAGGCAACATTTTAGCAGGATGTAGACAAGGATCTTTCATATGTTTTATTTAACGAGTTTCATTAATAGACAACGTGTTCTTCTATTTTCCACTTGGTTTGTTTACATTGTCTTAGACAAATATAGACTATTATTCCCATTTTTCATAGGAGAAATTTTCCATGTTGTTTTTAATGTACGTTCTTTATAGTAGTAAGTGATGAGTTCAACAGTTATGGATCTTGTAATTTCCCAATCATTGATTGGTTCTTTCTATGCCAATGAATACTTTCTTTCATGTTGATTGTTTTGGGAAGCCAAATGATGAGGAAATTAACCATGCTGCTCCTTTCTATTTTTTCTTGTAGTATAAGCTTTCTTACGTTGGATTTTCCTAGAGATAGTTGCTAGATTCTACATGCTTTTTGAAACTAGGAAAGTTTTTTTCCTTTTCAGCAAAAATGTAATTTATTTTCTTGTCTAATAACATTCCATCAATATAATTTTAAGAAGTCTTTGCATCTTTACTTTGAAAACTATGCTGCCATGTTTAAGTCTTCAACATATCTGTTATAGTTGTCTTTCTTGAATGTTGTACATTTGAATCAGAAACCGGTCAGTCCTAAGAGTAAAAGCCTGAAGTTAAATGTTTTTTTTAAACACAAATCTAATTGCACATTTTTATAGCTACTCATTTTTGTTCCTAAATATTAGTCATGAATATTTAAGGAATGAATAAAAAATTGACTCTGGCAGTTGGCGTAGAGGGTTAAAGCTGTGAGCTATAATGTCTATAAAGGTTTGATTTCCTCAGCCCTTATTAGACCACTGTCTAATCTTGAGGAAGTCACTTAACCAGATATTTCTCTTGGGTTATCCCTGAAAAAGGATTGTGTGTCCAGTGGGCCTACTTGGTTAATAAATGGGTATTAATTAATGAATAAAGAAGACATTTTTTTCCAAAATTAAAGAGCTGAACCAGCAAGACTGCCAGAACAACATTAAGTAATAGATTCTTATGGGCAAGCAACTGCCACTAATTAGTACATATAATACATCATTGCTATTAATTATTCATAAAAAATAGAAGGCATGTGAGTGGCAAGACCATTTATAGCTTGCTAATAATTATCCAAATGCTATGCTTCAACCTTATCAAAAAGGGGAAACAATGTCAGTCCTGGAGTAAATTTATAGGTACTCAATTAATCACACAGGTATAATTTGAAGGAAGTTAGAGTGCCATTTTGTTTAACTTGGACAGAAGTTTGTTCCAAAGGTGGGGTAGACATGATCTTAAATCTGTAGATTTGGTATTAGTAGAACTATTTGACTTGTAAAGATACAGAAGATCAAGTAAGATGGGGTTCCTCATTGTGCAGAATATAAGATCACTGCACATGGCCCTATAAATAACCCAATAAAGGGGTGGAGCTTCAGTCTTTCCTGGAAGATCAGGGACTCTAGGCCAATAATCTTCATGTATAGGACTTTCTCAGGCCTTTCCAGTTAAGTAACAGTCTAGAAAGGTACATCTTAATAGTAAACATACTAATATTGGCCCATTTTGTAGTTAGGGCTGAAACAAGAGAAATGCTGACTTATTTTGACCAGGATATATACCCTTAGATAATATATATGCTAAACAGAAGGATTTCATAACCACTACTGGTTGAAGGAGAGGAATTATCACATTATATATTATAATTTTAGAGTGGAGTAATTATTACATAATACATTAATTTTACAGTGGAGTATACTTTGCGCATGCGCACCGATATCCGGACTCGTTCACCAGCAGTCCGGAGTATGCGCTCAGAATCCGGACTGCTGGTGAGACAGTCCAGACTAGGAAGACAGCAGTATGCAGAGCATGTGCACATAATCTGTACTGCTGGTGTTCAATAGCAGAGATCCCAGATCCGACTGCAACTTTGAACTTATACAATGGACTTTGCAGCTGAGCTGAGGTAGTGCATGTGTAAATATACCTGGTGGCTAGAGAGAACTCATGAAATATATACCTTGTGGCTAGACTCAAACCCTGTACCTTGGTAGCAGGTAGCAAGAGCTTGAATTCCCTACCGATCACAACTTGTGAAATTTTTGCCTCATATTTTTGTTCTTGTGAAATCTGTGTTTTTTCTGGATTTTGAATTCACTAAATAATGACAGGGATTTGAATTCCAGACTTCATATTCTTCAGAAAGTACATGGTAATACAAAACATTTTATTCTAGCAATTTTCTGTTTGTAAGATCAATGTTTGAAATTTGTCCCTATTTTGGGGCTGTACTCTCCCATTATTGGCTTTGTCCAGGTTTTGTTGTGCTAAGAGGTTGAGAGCTATGGTGAGAACTGTATTCACTTAATATGTTGAGAAATGTATTCACTGAATATGTTTGGGAGCTGTATTCCCCCATTATTAGCTTTGTCTAGGTGTTTTGTGCTAAGAGGTTGAGAGCTATGGTGAGAACTGAATTCACTAAATGATAGCCATTTACGTTTCTGTCTACCAGTTGTTCAAGAAACAGCTGACTTGGCATAGCGTTATGTTGCTCTGACTGTGATACACAAGGTCCAGGGTTCAAGACTTGGCAGGGAAATGCATAGCGGTAACACAGCATTTTATTCTAGCAATTTTCCAAGATTATACAAGAAATGCTTAAAATGTGTCCCTAGTTTTTGATCTTTTGTCTCCCCACCCAAAATAAATTTTGGCTTTTTCCAGATTTCTTGTGCTTCAAAGTTGAGAGATACAGTTGAGTGTTGAGTAGATTTACAAGGAGGTGAGAGCTTGGAGAGAAGTTTAATGGTGCTTATGCTGAGTCTGCTTGCATTGTTAATAGCACAATGTACTTGCTTTTGATGCAGAAGCCTGTGAGTTCTACTACCACAGTATATAGATGCATTGCTGATACTGTACTGTGTTGTACTTTTAAAGGGGTGGATGCTGCAGTCCTGAAAATGCTCTCTTTGGTGGAGATACCTAGTAAAGATGAACCTGTTATCACTTTGCCATCCATTCCATACGGCAATATTACTAGCTTATCATTTTTTGAATGTAACATAGGCAATTTATTCCTCAACGGCAACAGGCACTTTATTTGTAGATGAAACAATGAAATATAAAGTTGTTTGTTAGTAGCAATCTCATTAGTTAAAGATCTCTTTAATGTGGAATTATTTAAATGACTTTTACTTCTGCAGAGATTGTACATATTTACTGATACTGGTGGACTGTGGAAGTTTGAGTAGACTTTTATGATGGAAATGTTCTGAACTGAGCAGTTTTGTCATTATTGGTGCATGCATTTTGTTTCATTGTTTACTGGAAATATGTTTAAAACAATAAATTTAAAATGCCCTCTAACAGCTATACTGTATTATACAAGGAATATAATTTAATACAATCAGGAAGGTGTATCAAAGAACACATGCATGTTTCCTGTGCAAGGGGCATATGATTTGAAAATAGCCCAAAGTTAATCTTTATCTGACACTAGCCAGATGTATCTTCTTTAAATGTGGGTTTCAATACTGTTTCAATGAATGTGAGTTTCAATGGCAGAGAAGTTTTAAAGTTATGTCTATTTTCATTGTGAGACTGCATTGCTTTGTTTAGCAAATGTCTTTTAGTGATTGTGCTGTAAAATGTAAAATAAAACTTTTAAATGAAATCCAAATCATTGCAGAAGTAAAACAATATGCACATTACAGTGTTTATGGTAAATGGGGTGAAATAGCCAAGTAATGGGACATTGGAATAGCTGCAGGGGGGATGCCCAATTCAACCATGATTTTGTGAGGGGGCAAACTCAGCCTCAGCTGAACTATACGTCTTAACTGTCAAGATTTTTGCAGAATTAATAGATTTTTGCTTCTTATTTTTGGTTTGTTCCTCATAAAATTTGTGTTTTTCTGCCAAATCATTTAGGAATGAAGTCACTAAATAATGACAGACATTTAGTTTCAGACTTCATACTCTTCAGAAAAATGCATGCTAAAGCAAGACCTGTTGTTCTGTCAACTAAGTTTATACAAGAGCAATTTTTAGTACTGTTTGTATGTTTCCACAGTATATTTGGCCTTGTCCAGATTTCCTGTGTTAAAAGGATGACAGATAGGCAAAAATAAATCACTTTATAGAATTAGGTATATCTAAACCTCTCAACTGTCCCTGATTTTGGCTCAAAATGTTGCTCTCCCCCTAATAATCCCTCCACAAAATGGCAAATTTGGAAGAAAATGTGGAGGGTTTACAATTAATAAATAATTGCAATGATCAGAGTTACGGATTACTTTTAATTTCAGAAATGCATGTAGATTCTCTTTATTTTGTCAGCTGCTCAAGTTAAAAGTACTAATATTAAAAAAGTGTACATTCTTTGACAGGTTCCCAACTGTATTGTGTGGCTAGTTTATATTTTTGCATCACATTTTGGGTCTGTTTTTCATAAAATTGTGGGGTTTTTTGGCAAATTAGTGGTAAATCGTTAAAGATTGAAGTTAGAAATTAATGACAGACATTTGAGTTTCAGATTTCATACCTGTCAGAAAATGCTAATGCAAGACCTACTATTCTATTATCTTTCTAAGTTTATAAGTTTATAAGAGCAATATTTAAAACTTGTCCTTATTTTTGGGCCTTTGTCCTACTCCTGTTTATGGCTTTGTCCAGATTTCTTGCACTGAGGCTGCGAGGTATGACAAATGTGTCAGGGCCATCACCATCAGCCAGAGACATTTCAAATTGTGACATACTTATTGCAGCCCACTTCTCCACATTGTGACTCTGGATGTGTCCAAGCAAGGCAAGGAGCAGTTATGCAGTGTAAGTGTGCATAGTATACCCCCATCCAAGGTAGACACAAGTACTACAGTGGCTTTTCATCTGTCCTTGATTTTGCAGAATGTTCTGGTTTTATTTATTTATTTTTACATTTGTTGACTGGGCTAGTCTAACTGGATATATGTCCATTTTCAGTACAAGCCCAAGGAGAAAAGCTCCAAGAAAAAAAAATATTATAAATAGAGTCCACAAACAGTGAAAAAAAACAATTACATAAGTATGAAGCTGATTAGCATATGTCTTAGCAGCAGTTATAAGGTTACACATAGGAAGACATATTGTTATTATACAGTTGTATAACAAAAAACATTTTATGTACATGAGTTTACGCAGCACAGTAAGGTGGTAAAAAAATGTATTCCAACACAATGTAGAGGATAGAAAAGTATCAGAAAAATAAATTGTTTTTAGCTGAGAAGTATTGAGACAAAGGAAGAATAGTATCAGTCAGGATTGGAGCAAGGGCAGAGCCACTGGTTTTTAATGAAGATTCTCAATTGTTTCTTGAAAAGGTTGATGGAAGTAAGGGATGTTATTTTGCTTGTAAGTTTGTTCCATGTATTGCCAACAGCGTTAGAGAACAGGCAGTCCCCGGATTTGTTGTTGGATTTTATGGTGACTACTTGTAGCTTCTTAACAGATCTTAGGGTTGGAATATTTTTATAGGAATTGAAGAGGTTAGAGTATGGGAGTATTTGTGGGATGATGTAAGATCTTGTGGATAAAAATGAGATGCTGGAAAAGTAGTTGGTTTTGTACTTCCAGCCATCCTAGAAGTTTAAGATTATGGCAATGGCATGTTCAGAAATGGGCACCTGTGGCACATTTGGCTATATTGTTGTAGGAGGTTGCTAATTTATTCAGATTGCTTTTGGATAGGTTAGTATAGATAGGGGAGGCATAGACAAGGGTGGAAATGAGGTGGGTTTGGGCAACAGAAATCTTAGCTGAGGCTGTGAGAAAGGGCTTGATTCTATAAAGGAATCCAAGTTTTGTATTAACTGACTTAATAGGTGAATTAATGTGTGTGTCAAAGTTGAGATTGTTATCTGTTGTTACACCCAGGAGTTTGGTGGTAGTGTTGGGAGCAATTTCTGTGTCATTATTTGATGTTACTATAAAACTGATGGGGGGGGCGGGGACTTCTGTGTGGGAGTAAACAGTAATAATTTAGTTTTTTTTTTTTTGGTTAAGGAGGAGACATCGTTGATGGAACCAGTTTTCTACTAAGGTAAAGACTTTTTGTGTACTGGTTTGGAGTTCTGCCAGAGAAGATGTGGCACAGATCAGTGCAAAATCATCAGAATATTGTATGCAGATAGTTTGGGGAAGGGAGGTTTTCAGATCATTAATGAAAATAGTGAAAAGGAGTGGTCCTAGAATTGATCCTTGTGGGACACCAAGGGTGATTGGAAGCTGAGAGGATAGGTTGTTGTCCCACAGGACTGCTTGTTTGCTGTTTTCCAAGTAGGATTGGAACCATTGCACTACTTGAGAATCAAGTGAAAGTGTTTTAAGTATACCTGTCAATAGTTTGTTGTTAACCATATCAAAAGCCTTTGAAAGGTCTATGAAAAGAGCGGAAGACAGTAGGTTTGTATTTATATTTTTATTAATGCAGTCTATAAAGGATAGGAGAGCAGTTGTAGTACTATGGAATGGCCTGAAGCCATGTTGGCAGTCCACTAGTAGGTTAATTTGAAGGAGATGATGCAGTAGTTGATGGTGGATACATCTCTTCATAATTTTTGCTAAGGGAGAGAGAAGGGCTATGGGGCTGAAGTTTGAAAGTTCATTTGATTTACCTCCCTTATGCAAAGGGATAATATGTGAGTCTTTCCAGATGGATGGGATGTAGGATTCAGAAATGGTTCTGTTTATTAAGATGGAAATAGGGTAGGCAAGTACACCAGCTGCATTTTGCAGGTATTCAGCTGGGAGGAGGTCAGCTGATGGTGTACATGGTTTAAGTTTAAGAAGCAGGGAGTGTATGAGAGATGTCAGAACAGGCTGGAGGGCAAATGTCTGGGGCAAGTTGGTTAGTGAGGGTAATTTGGTGGTGGTAACAGGTGGTAAGGTATTTGCTAGTGATTGGACAGTTTCAGCGGAAAATGTATTAAAGGTGTTAGCAATTTGGTTGGGAGAATTTTGGGTTATGTTAGAGGCGGTAGGTGTTTTGGACTGTCCTGGGTGGAGTAGTTTATTGATTCCTGTCCAGAACTTTTGTAGATTTTGCTGTTGGGTCTGTTGGAATTTGAAGTAGTAGTGTTTTTTTGTCAAGGAATATGGATTTTTTTTTTGGTGTTAAGAAGTTGTCTAATGTTTAGGTGGTCAATTGGGTTTTAGTTTTCCTCCATTTGGGCCGGAATTTATTTCTTAGTCGAATGTTATGCCTTGTGTCCTTAGAGAGCCAGGGAGCTGGTTTGTTTTTAATTCTAACAGTGCAAGTGGGAGCATGGTGATCTAGGATTTGCAAAAATGTTTTGTTAAAGAAAGAAACTGTTTCATCAAGAGGTAGGTATTTTAGGGGACACCAATTGCAAGCTAAGAGCTCAGCTTGGAAGTTAACTGGGTTGAGATGTTTCTTGTTTCTGGTAAATCTAAATGCTACTTGATTGGGAATGTAGGTCTTCTGCCTAGAAATGAAAGTAGGAGAATGGTCACTAATGTCGTCGGGGAGTATACCTGTTTTATAAGCAAGGGGGTTACTATTAACTAGTATCCAGTCTAAGGTGGTTTGTTTCTTGCTAGGTTTGTGGGTTCTGGTAGGGAAGGTAATGGTTTGATGGAAGCCGAAAAGGTTTATATGAATAGTTGGGTTGGCAGAGATACAGCCATTCCAGTCAATATTAAAATCACCAAGGAGTATGTTTTCTTCCGGTAGGGACATGGAGAGCCAGCTAAGGGTATTTTCAAGAGTGTTGATGTTGTTACCTGGGGGGGATATATGAGCAAATAATGATTATGGATTTATTTGTATTAATTTGTAGCTTAGAGGTTAGAATCTCTGTGTTATTAGGTGGAGGTGGATGTAAATCTAGTGAGGTGATCTTCAATTCAGATTTGAACAGTATTGCTATCCCATCACCCTTTTTATTTAGACTGTCAAGTCTCAGAATGTTGTTACCTTTCATATCTTTATACTGTTGATGTATGCTTCTTCTTATTCAGAAAATGCATGCTGTTGCAGTGCCTGTTGCTCTGTGTTTAGGTAGCAATGCTTTAATGACTTTCAGGTGAGCTTGTTTGAGACTGTAAGATGCAATTAAGCTTTAATAAGCATACATTTAAAGAATTACCAACATTGAAAGCCTTTTTGTTGTTGCCATGCAGAGAATATTTACATAACTAGATAGCATAAAGCCTTAGGTATTGAAATGCATATGACAGTATTTGTAATAAAGGATAGGATTACGGTATTTTCAGAAGTTCATTACATTTGTTGGAGACTTGCAGTAATCTTTGCAGGCTTTACCCATAAACTAAACATAATGGCAATCTATCATGTGTTGTCCATAACCTGTGCAGTAATACTTTCAGCAATTTATCTTCAGCTTACTTCTTGTTTGCTATTCATTTTTTACTTTGATCATGTTTTCCCCATGAAACAAGTAGATAGATGTTGTCAGGCAGGAAGTCTTTTTTGGATAAGAAACATTTTTACAAGTGGGGGTATTGCTACTTTCAGCATGTTACTTGGTACTTTTATAAAGCTGAATATAAATTATAATTAGAACTGCATTGCAAGGAGAAGTGGTTTGAGTTGAGTGCTGCTTGTTTTTTTATACTTGATTTTGACTGGCATTCCAGTAATGTATTTAAAAAGTAATTTATTTTTTCATGTCTCACAACCTTTTTGTTTCCATCTAGATATTAAGTAAGCTGTCATGTAACCAATGCATTGAAATATTTTTTCTTCTACAATTCATTTTGTCTTGATTGCACTCTCATAATGACACTTTGGCAATAGCACCCAGGGCAGCGTATTTAATTAAGTTCCAGTGTTTGTGGTTTTTAGCATAGCTCCACCCCTTTCTAATTGGCCACACTCCTTTCCATTGGCCCCACCCATTCAGCTGTCTCCTGCAGCCCCCTTTGATTTGAAGTCACCACCCACCACTGCTATATTTTAAGCATGGGAGAGGGTTGTTTATCAAATGAGAGAGTAATACATTTTTTTGCATAGAATTTTAGCTTTTTTCTATACAAAACTGTTTATGAGGGTTAGCCCATCCTGTAATGAATAGGTTTCAAAGGAAAATTTGACAGCAAGACATAGTTTGTAATCATATGGAAACTGAGATAGTCAAAAGTCCTGATCCAGGGGCATGGCCATGGATGAGCATTGAATAGCAGCACTTTGTCTCAGCTTTGCCTTATCATATCTTTTATGACATGAAATTTTGAAAATAACTATCTAAATTGCAACTATTTTTGCTTATTTGGACTCTCTTTATAGTCTATTTAGATAGTATCTTAATAATTTTTATTTTTTATTATTTTTCCTGTCAAAATTCATAAGATAAATTTCTAGCACCAGACTTCAGTATGAGCTTCACAAAATATTCTCACCAGGACACATCATTAAAGATGGAGCTACAATCTCTACTATCCACCATCCAAGAATTATCCACAAAATAGACAACATGGACCTGAAACTGGATAAGTTTAAAGAAAAATCTTCCCAACAAATGGAGACTTTACATCAAGATTTAAAACAACAAAAAGAACAAACTACTGGCATAGAAACTTCACTAAATGATATGGACTGTAGAATTCAAGAAAATGAGCACAAATTAGAATTTCTTTAAAAACAGAACTCTCTACTACAAAGTTTGATGATCTAGAGAACAGGTCCCGAAGAAACAACATCAGGATTTTTGGGCTGTCGGACAATAATGAAGAAAATAATATGGAGAAATTCCTAACTTCTTGGTTACCTGAGATTCTACAATTTCCTGAAGCCCTCTCACTTGGTATTAAAAGGGCTCACAGATCCCTGGTCCAGTCTAAGAACAATAAATGTAGTTCTACAAGATCTATGATAGTCAAATGTTCATCTTCACACAGCAAGGAAACTGCATTAAAGACAGCATGGTCCAACTCACCTATAAAATTTCAAGACAATACCATATGCTTTGATAATGATTATTCTTCCTCAGTGATTGCCAAAAGAAAACAATTTTTGCCATTACTCAAAGAACTAAAAAAAAATCAAATAAAAACACTCCTGCTTTTTCCAGCAAAGCTAAAAATCTTTCTTCAGAATGGTCCTAAAATATTTGCTGAACTAGATCTGGCTATCACATTCATCAAAACAAAAAACATATTGGAAAAGATAGATAAGATGGATTGGGCTACCTCCAGCCTTAAAATATTAGCAGAAAATGGATCCTTGAAAACAATTGACCATAAAAAGAAACTAAAAAAAATGACTTGAGTCTGATCATATTACCCTTGTTGTTTTTGTTCTATTTTTTATATATACATCATTTCCTTTTATGACCCAGAAGTCTAGAGAGATGAAAATGGTTCAATAGGTGAGTGTTGAAATTTTCTTGGTCTGTGTTTCTTACTAATGAATTTATACTTTTATTTTTTTCTCATTAATGTCTTGCTCTATTTAGCATATATATTGATAATAACTAACTTATTATTTTCTCATAAGTGTCTGAGTGTACAGTACAAATAACCACTTACTTGAATAAGTCTTGAAAATGATATAGTCCAGTTATTAATAGTTTAATATGATTTCTTCATTTTATCTGGATCTAAGAATTGGCTTAACTTTTAAAACTAATAAGCTTATAACTCACATAAGCATATCTATTATAGCAGTTGAATATTATGCTCGTTTATCATAACCATTGGGATAGATAGACTACTTAGTGAATTAAAACTTGGTATTGCACTGATCATCCTGTTCTCTCTTTTTGGGCTGGTTGTGTAGTTATTCTTTCTCAAAGTACTTGTATAATAGTAGGAAAAAAATGGTGGTTTGGCAGTTGGTGTAGGGTTCGGGTGGTTAGATGATATATTTTGTTGCTAATGCTTGTTGCGATCTTTGTATTGAGGAGTTATGTTTTGTTTCTGCCACTGCATGTGTGGTCTTGAAGGTTGCGCTTCATTGAAGGTGTGTTTGCTGCTGTGGCAATATAGTAGACCTAGGAAGTTCTTAGTTTTGACAATGCATTTCTTGTGCCACATATTATAAAGTTGTCTCGAACAGCTCGCAAGGTAAATAAACATTGCATTTGTTGTCAAATCTTACTGTTTCTCATTGGAACATCTAGCAACTTATCTCAAATCATAGACTCGGCAAACTGTTTCCAGCATTGCATGAGCATTTCCTCTTGCTATGCTGTTACTATGTGACATCATTGGCAACTCAACAAATCTACTGAAGGCCATACCTCTCGAACATCTCCCTATACAGCTGGAATTGGAAGGAAAGGGTCTTGTCACTTTACCTATAGCATTACAGAAATATCAATGCAAACAACAGACACCTTTTTGAGCTCTTCCCCAATGTAAAGGTACTATCTTGTATGCACAGATGGGCATTTATTATAAAACTAATCATGAGGAATAATCTGTTATACCATTTGATTTCTTTATAAATTGAAAAGAGCAATATAATACAGATAGTCTTTTTTAATGAGTGCTTTTTTTTAAATTTTAGCTTGTTGGCACTGAGGGGGAAGGGAGAGGAAGAAAGGGAAAAAAAGGAAATATAAAAAAAAGAAAAGAAAAAAATGGTACAATATGTTCATCGCTAACTCCTTTTTTCATCAGAAATATTTTCAGTTTGACTTGTTGAATATTTTTGAAGTGTATACATAGCATACATTTTGCAGTGAGGTAATTGCCATATAAATAGTTTGCTTTACAAGTACTTTCAGAAAACATAAAGCAGTAGCTTGCTTAAGTAAATCCAAATTCCATGGAATGCTTTAAAGGCATCAGCACTCAATGGTATCTACCCTGTATTCACCTTTCCTACAGCCTAATTATAAACCAAGCTTTGCTGGTTGGGTGCTTCAGCAATATTTTGGTGTTCTGAAATAATAACTTGAGAATACAACTCTAATATGCTTTATACCTTGAAATAGCTCAGACCATACAGTTTAAAAATCACAAATGTACTATTATTCTATGATCTTAAGTGATCAGTGAACTACTTATTACAAGTATATCCCTTCCAATTAATCTAAAAGTTTTAGCAAACATTCTACCACAATGGAGGTATAGCGAAAATTATTAATATAATCGCTCATGGATTCATTATTTCATTGCAGTACAATACTGTTGAACTGAGTTATGACATTACGTCTGACTTGTGTCTCTGCTTGATTTTGAAAGTATTATCATACGCTTATATTTACTGCATCTTTGTTCTTATTGACATCATATAAATGTAATTAATAGTCATTAGTACACTTCAGTTGATTTTTATCCATCCTGGTTATAAAAAACAGTCTTATTTTAATATATGTTTGAAAATCAGCTCAATGATCTATTGTAATACACATAGTAATATTTCATGTTATTATTCATACTTACTTAATACTAGTTAATAATTTAATGATTTTATCATTATTCCTTTTCAGATGTGTTTATTTCTGTATATAAGAAAGATAAGATTACTTAAAGCCATACTTTTAAATATATACAGTTTGCAAACAGGCAGTTCCTAACTGAAACTTGCTGCTAGTTAGATAGATAATTTGAGTGATTGATGTCACTCAAATTAGGAGTCTATAACTCCAGAAAGGTTTTGGGTGTTTTTTTTTTTTTTTTGTTAAAAGTTGTTGTTACAATTTTTTGACAACGTTGTTTATGATGTTCACTACAACTTGCATAGATGTACCTTTGATTTTACCTCTTCTTCATATTTTAAGTTTAACAAACAGTTGCATTGCTTACATTTATCTTTTATACATAAATAGACAAAAAAATATTAAAATGTATAGATACCATGCATTATTAGACATAGAAACCACTTTATGACTTCTTTACTTTGCCTTTCACTTAACGTCAATGGTTTAAATAATCCTAATAAGAAAAGATCTTTAAATAAATACCTCAAATTACAAAACTCCCAAATAATATTTTTACAAGAAACACATTTGATATCAGAAGATATCTCTAAATTAGACTCTAAATCTTTTTCTATTCTAGTTAGTTCAGAACACTCTCAAAAAAAGGGGAGTGGCAATATTATGGAATAATCAGCTACCTAGACCAAAATATTAGATACATACCAAGATAATAAAGGTATGATAGCTTCAGTTATTATAGAATTTAATAATAAAATATTCACCTTATTTAATACTTACTGGATTCCTGGCTTTAGTTTCAAATCAGCACAGCAACACACATATCACATCTTACACTTTTCTAAGGGTAATATCATATAAACTGGTAATTTTGATTATATTTTTGATAGCAAAGACTCTACATTTATTGGTAAAAGAAAAACTTCATCAACGGCTAGATTATTTAAAGAATTTTCTGATTCTCTTCTACTGAAAGATGTAAATAGTTATGCATACCCCAAATCACTTTTCTATATGTTCTATCAACATAGACATATATCATATTCAAGGATAGACAGAGTTTTTATTTCCAATAACTTGGTTGACTCTTTAACTAGTGCAAAGGTGACCACATGTCACCATCTGACCATAACTACTTAACCTTTGAGATACATATTTACACAACCTCTAATGTACAGATGAAAAGGATCCCAGCATATATTACTAAATTGAATGATTTTAAAAACTTTAATTTCTGAAGTACATAACTTCATAGAACTTAACACAACTAATGATACATCCGAAGTTTTCATCTGGGATGCAATGAAGTCCTACTTATATGGTTGAATAACTGATTGGTATAAAAAGAAAATATTTTTATGGGCTAGAGAATTAAAAGAAATACAATCTTATCTTGATAAATTGAATCTTGACCTTTTAAAAAACAAAGAAGACAAAGGTAAAAAAAAAAAGAAATAGATTCTTTAAACAAAAAGTATCTTGAAATATTAAATCATAAAACTATAATTAGCTTAGAGAAATTCAAACGTATTACTGTTTCATCTAATCCTAGATCCACGAATATTCTAGCCAACAAAACTAAAAGATTAAATAAATTTAACCATATTAATGAACTTTTCTCACCACAGAAGAAGAAAATGGTTTCATGTTTACATAATATATTAAACGAATTTAGAGAATGTTTTCTTAATCTAAATACGTCTACTGAACTAACAAACCCTAAAAAAGCCATACAGATATTCATTAATAAAAATTCAAAGAAAAAATTAACAGAAGAGCAAGCTAAATTACTCGATAGGCAAATTACTATTAAAGACATTCAACTGTAAAATAACCAACTTAAAACAAGGCTCTGGGCAATGATGGCATTATCCCAGAAATTTATAAAATTTTACCTAATAAAGCCCTTACAATTTTACATGCCATCTTCATTATAATGCAAACTAAAAACTTCATTCCACCATTGTGGAAATATACTTTTATAACCCCTATACTAAAACAGGATAAAGACCCTACCAAATGTAGCTCATACAGACCTATTTCCCTATTAAATACAGACTACAAAATGTTTATGTCTATATATGCTAATAGACTCAAAATGTTCTTCCTAATCTAGTAGAGGTGGGCCAAACAGGCTTTATAATATATAGAACTTCTTATGACAATATTAAGAGAATATTAACCTTAATTGAATCAGTAAAGATCTTAAAAAACAATTTAGCTATAATTAGCTTAGACATAAATTGTGCCTTTGATACAATTAATTGGGATTATGTATTCACCCTTTTGGGGGAAATTAAATGTTCAAAACATTTTATAAACCTCATCACTCAATTACATAATGGTTGTCAAGCATACATCAAAATAGGTCCTAACATCTCTTAATTTATGCCAATTGTAAAAGGCACTTAACAAGGTTTCCCACTTTCTCCCCTTTTATTCACCTTAATCATGTAACCTTGGGGAAATATGATAAGGGATAACATTAACATTATAGGATATGAATTGGGTTTTAATGAAACATCAAAAATACAAATGTTTGCAGATGACATAATGATTACATTGGGTGGTAAAATCCCATCTTTGTTATAATTATTTAACAACATGGAGATTTCCAAAAAAACTCAGGCCTTAAATTCAACCATAATAAAATACAAATCCTTTTAGTTGGTCAAAAAATTAATATACATGACAATTTCAAGAAATATATACCACATTCTCAACAAATAACATATTTAGGTACAATTATTACTAACAACATAAAAGACATTATACATCTGAACTTTAATAAAAGTATTGAGACCATAGATAATTTAATAAATAGATGGTTAAAAATAAAATTCTCAATGGATGAGAAATTATCAGTTATAAAGATGGTATTACTCCCTAAAAGTTTGTATATTATTCAGTCCATTTCTATACCCCCACTATATTTAGTAATCAAAAAGTTTAATACAATGATTAAAATATTCCTTTGGCATCCATTTAAATCTAGAATTGCCTTTTCAATCCACATGTATAGCTGGGATAACGGAGGTATAGCTCTTCCCAACTTAGAACTTTATTCAATTTCTTCAGTAATCATATCAATTACTTATTCAGTGGACAGTAAATATTCAGCAAAATGGAAAGATTATATACTTTCTCGATCCCAATCTCCAAAAAATACCAATGATACCCATGTGTTATACTTAATGAACAATACATTTATATGGAGATTGAAAGAATATTTTTCTTACCACCACACCCAAACATTTAAATCTAACTACATAACTTTAATTTTAAGGTATTTTAAAAATTTCACTGTTAGGCATAAAGAATATGAAAGCTGGATATTATTTATTTTCCCCATTGCCTATATTCATGGGATCATGTTTACTACAGAGTATCAAAAATGTCACTATTCAAACAAAAGCATCTGACAGCATGGCATCAATTGATGACCAAACACGAATTAAAAGCACTTAATACTTTTATAGATGAGAATAATCTTGACTCATTACTATGGCTAGATCTACAAGAAGTTAAGAAATACATCAAGGATAAACTCAACTTAATCCCCCCTACAACTAAAACCTTAATCCCCAGACTGATACAGTTTTTATCTCTTTTTACTCAACAGAACAATTCACCAAAAATTAGTATTTCACGTATATATAAAACAATAAAATCAGACTTAGATACTTATACAGACAATTATTGGAAATTTTTCACCATCACTAATAACACCTATCCTTCAGACAAAGACAAATTAAATATTCTTCAATCTGCTGGTAAACCTACCCCCAGGATTTACTAATCTTCCGTGTAAGACTAGATTAGTCTTACACGGAGATGCCAGTCTAAGAGTATGATGGCAGCGAGCCATGCATATTAATGTGGGTGCACTGCCTCAACTCTAAAGCTTACATGGAGCATGGACAAGTGTAGGGAGTGTGTCGGACTGCTGAGCAGTCCAAAATTCCATGCCCCTGCACTGACAAAATCCAAGAAATGTCGAGTTACATGAGCAAGTCCACTCACATGTGTACATTGTAACACTACACTCCCCCATATGTTAAACCTCGTACAAATTTAAAAATTAAAAGAATTTTTTTTTGTTTTATTTCTGATATAGCTGCCTGTATTTGCGCGTGTTTGTGTGGGATTGCCCATTGCTTTGCTACAGTTAGCAGCTTAGACACCGAAGAGGATAATAAGAAAAAAATATGGAAATTAAGCAAAATAGCAATAGCATAGTGGTTAGAGCCTTTGCACAAAGAGGAGGCATTCCAGGTTCGAGTCCTACTATTGCATGTTCCATTTTGTGTTGGAAATCTGTATACAAAAATATTTCCTGACATTTATCATGCATAAGTTTTGTAAATAAATATATATATATATATATATATATATATATATATTTGAAGGTGAAAATGTTATGCATTCTGAGTCATGAGTAACTTATTTTAAGCAATATAAAGCACTGCTAAGCACATTTTAGCAGTATTTAGCATATTTAAAACCAACTGCTCATAGCTGAGCAGCACATTAACAAACGCAATGTATTTGCACGTAGCTGCGTACTGTGCTAACCAGAGCAACATCGAGCAACGTCGAGCAACGTTGGGCAATGTTGGGTAAAGTCGGGCAAAGTTGAGCAAAGTCGGCTAAACACGGCCACACTTCCTTTACTGTACCTTAACCATTCAGGTCTGGCCAGTAGGAAAATAAAAAGCAGTGACAGAGTTCAAGCTCAGGATACTGTGCACTATAGTCACAGTACATAGCCACTAAGCCATGACAGCATTTCGTAACCATGCACTTTCAACAGACACATATCTATCAAAGGAATATTAAACATTGCTAACATCAGCTAAGCAGGTGTGCCTACAGCTGAGTTTTTTCAAAACTGGCCAATCACAAATACGTGTGGGAAATGAGGCATATTTAAGCACCACAGGTGGGAATACATGCCATAACTGGTTGTAGCTCCCTTCTGCATTCAGCATGGCCGGTGTTGGAGAAGGCACTTGATTTTGAGCGCAACACTGGGGCATTGAGGAGACCAAAGTAATGGTTTGGCTCCTTATCCACAATCATGAGGAAAGACTCCTGTGAGGCCAGTACCAGGGCACCCAGTATAAAAAGGAGACCTGGAACAGTCTATCTCGTTATCTCACCAGTGCCACTGGCATTCCTCGGACTGGTGAGCAGGTCAGGCACCATTATTCTAAACTGAAGCGACGTAAGGAGGATCAACTGGACCAGTGGATCCAGGAGTCCCGTGCAATGCCTAATGCCCCAGTACTGTGTAAGTAGCCATTGTATTAAGTAGTTAAGAATTGCTATGCTTGTCTATACTATGGATAGGTATGTCTCAATATCACTGCATTTACTTCACAGCTGCAGGTGTCCGGGCTATGAATCAGCAAGCCCATGAAGATAGGTTGCAAAGGCTGCATCATCAGGCAGGTTAGTAATTATTCTGCATATACTGTTATATAAAATAAATGAGCGAGCCTTCAAAAAGTTTTTTAACCCAATAAATAAAGGTGTAATAATCCTTTAATAAATGTATAATTCCTGGAGTGTGTCTGTGTCATTTTTTTTTATATGTTGTTGTACTGTTGCATATTACAAATAGTACTGTTGTATTAAGCAGTTTTAACCCACACTCGGGTAGGCCCATATAACGTGGATAAAGGGAGTGCCAGTAGCTTTTATGCATATTTACAGCCCTCAACTGTTGGTTCATGCCCAGCATGTACAGGTTAATCTGGCACATGAGTAGCTTGGTATTTTGTTCCCCTGAAATGTCAGTGTGCTGCCAGAAATGTAGGGAGCTGTTAACATATAACTGATACTTTCACCTGAACATATCTAGATAATTATATGAAAGTAGAGCTGTCAGTGTAGCATCTTAGCAGTAGTATGTGTGAGCAACTCTCAAAATATGTAGCAGTAACATCTGCATCTTGGACAGTTTGTATGTAAGATACAGCTCATGTATATAATGATCTATCAAAATCCAATTGCAAAATATAAGGACATTGGGTAGTGTAATAATACATGTAAGGGGCATATAACTGCAGTTAATAGGAATGTAGTGAAAACTAGAAGGATATATAAGTTGTTAATTGAGCTATCCTTTTCCACCCTTCTGTATGTGCATAAAAATGCAATTCCACACCTCAATCGGTATGTCTAATCTCAAAACATTTGTTGGGACATATGCCCTATTGGTTTATAAATATTTGCATTTATTTCTATGCATGTGCCCTGTTAAAATACCACAATATTGGTGCCTGTTGCCATCAGTTCAACCTGCATGCTGTTGTAATGTCCACTATTGTTCTATATATGCATGTGTTATGCTTGCTTTTCAACTGTTGAAAATCTGGTGTGTTGGGTTAATGGGAATACTTCTGCATACTGTTATAACTAATTGGGAATGCTGTTGACTGTTACTAACCCATATTTTTATTAAACCCTCCAAAACATAGTTCGTATGGGAAGGTCGGTCTCAGCGGACCCACCTGTCCCACCTTAGCTGGCCATGGACCTGGCACCAGCAGGTCTGGTGTCCAGCCTGGGACCTCCTCCTCCATTGGCCCTGTGCCACCTTCGGGTGAAAGCTCTGCAGGGGATGTCCCCCATGCAAGCGTGGGTGGAGGGGGTCCACCTATCACCCTTCAAACAGTCTGGGCTGTGGTGCATAGAAAGATTGAACATTCTGTTGCAGAACCTCTACGCCAGCTTGAGGCATGAGTGGTGCAACTCCCGGGTCAGCCTGCCCCTCCTACACAGCCCCCAGCACAGCCACCCTCTGGGCTGTGAAGTTGCAGTGGTGACTGCCCATGGGTGGGGACCTCAGTCCCACTGTTTCCATCTGTGGGCTCATGGGTTTGCGATTTCCAAACATCCCTCCCCGTCAAAGGTGTTCACCCACCACATGTGTCATATACTGCCCCTGTATGCATCTTGTTTGTCTTGTCTGTTTACCTCCCCAACCTACCTCCCCAAATATACCTACTTCCCCTACCCCACATTCCACTCTCACCTGAAAAATTAAATGGGCAATCTGCTCCCAAAAAAAAAATATTACGCCCCATACATAGCTGCCCATTTTGCACACATATCCACTGGACCCATAAAATGTAATTTAATTGGCATTACAACATACTTTGTTGTCCTCACCACTCTCTCATGGGTTGAAGCTTTCATATCTACCTCCAAATTTATTCCATATGCACAGCTGTTGCTGTTAAAGAAATGGGCAGCTATGGGCCTTCCCTACACCCGTCCTGCACATCACGAGCTACTTTCCATACTGTCTTTCCCTCTTTGTGCCCTTTTTTCACCACTTTCCTATCTCCCCATTTTTCTTTTCTTTCAAAGAAATGAGTGTGGGGGTTAGCGGGAGTAAGCACTATTAAGCAGTAGTTAGCAGGGTTGCATGAGAATGCGCTTGTTTGCACTTAGCTAAGCATTGCTAAGCATTGTGCAAACCTGCTTACAACTGCTTAAAAGTGCCTTAGTCACACTGTATGTGAGGGCCCTTGTTTTGCTCAGGAGCAAAAATAAAACACCTCTGTCAGTCTCGAACCCTGGACCTTGTACACACTACACAACATGAAGTACCACTAAGCCACAGTAGATATTTGACAAGTTGGTGCTGAAATAAATATATCATGCATCAGAATGAGTGAATTTAAAGGAAAAATAGGAATGCCATACCACACAACTTGTTCTGTGGATCTTTACCAACAGTTGTTGTGGGATTACATTACATGACTGTGATAAGAGAAGCAGCCATTCTAGCAGGAAATAATGTTACACCATCACTTTACAACCCCACACAGTATCACAGCAGGACAAACACTGGCATATCTGTTTAGGGCAGAGGCCATACCTCCCAACTGTCCCTAAATTTCAGGGATGTCCCTGATTTTGACACAAATTTTAGCTCTGTCCCTCTGAATCCCTCCTAAAACTACTGACTTTGGCCAGAAAGGTGGTAAATTACACTTAATGAATAATGCCAATAATTAAGAGTTAAACACTTCTTTTACTTCAGAAAAGGTGTATTCATTCATATGCTCTGATTCTCTCAATGTTTCAACTTAATGGCACTAACATTTTAAAGGTGTCCCTGACTTTTTCCTTGCTTTTCCCTGAGTCTGTTCAAATATGTACCTGAGTGTTTGAGAGATCTGGCAGAGGCAGAAACACAGAGGCATATCAGCCTTTCTGCTGTTACACACTGTACAAATAGCTTTGGAAGGAGTTTCGGAAGCATACCCTTATGTAAGAATACAACACTGAAATACAAATGGATGTAGCCATGTACTGGTAGCAACCAACTGTAACAATGGCATTGATCTGTTGCTGAAAAGACCTGTGTGGTGCACAGACAAAAAATAACAGGCTATTCTCTGGCTACCATGTGGATAGATCCACAGTTGGGAGTTACGCAGACAGACTACTAGCCTTGATAAACTAATATGTACACAGTAACCCTGTAAGTCCAGCAAGATAAAATGCACACAATAATACTTATGCTCTCTGCACTTCTGCAACCCTACACAAATGTAGAATATACCTGTGTGTGCAGGGTCTACCAAGGATGTAGGTAAGCATACTCACAGTACTGAAATGTGTCCAGTTTTTCTGAGCAGCTTGTGCTAATGTCAACACTAAAAAATCACAAACTGTTTAGAACTGAGTAAATGAATATTCACAGTATAGCAGTTCACAAACAATTCTTGTGCCAAAGGAATACACCTCAATAACTAGCTTTGTATGGCAGTTAATTGTAAAAGTTGAAAAGAAAGTACATCTTTCCATGTATCTTGGGGTAGCATTTTGAGGGGTGAGTACATTTCTACCCTGACAAGTGGGTACTGGAAGCAGCAACATTAGGTCTGAGTACAAAATGTAAATCTCTGGCTACACCACTGGCTTCTGATATAAGAACTATACCAACCTTCTGTCTTAAACAATGATGTCCACAGCAAACAAGGATGATCTCCATCTTGGAAAGCTGAAAGGGCCACGCCTACCTGAGTTAGCAATGTATAGTACTGGGTTGCTATGACAGTGATTACTGCAATTACTACACAGCAGGCTGCATGCAATTAGCAAGTGGTGGCCACTAATTGGTGCAGAGGCCATCACATGCTCTTGTGCAAATACCTACAAAAAGAGGCTGCAATCTCTGACAACAAACTCAATCACTCTATTGTACAGACTGAAAGAGAGAGAGAGAGAGAGACAGAGAGACAGAGAGACAGAGAGACAGAGAGAGACAGAGAGAGACAGAGAGAGACAGAGAAAAGGAAAAAGAAAAATAAATATTACCAAATCATACAAAGGAAAGGTATGTGACACATATGTATTTACTGGCATGTAGTAGATGTTATTGAAGAATAGTCTGCATAATGTGAACCATTCGTATGTAGCAGCAGTACTTATTTATGCATAGATGTTCTGCTTAACTACTGCTATGGACAATACAGTGTGCACCTGAGGGCAGTGGGACATACCTGTGAAATGTGTAGCTCAGCATTAAATGTCAAAGATCTGATCCATGTTATCTGTGTTCTGTACAGTAGTGTGGCCAATGGCTGTTGGGGGGATTAGCGCTGACATTATATAAACATGGGTGTGACAGAACAACACATACATGATAGTCATATTAAAGTGTAGCTTAGCACTGGCAACTGCTGTAGCAGTCTAGTATGCTTATCTAGCATTTGTAGCCATATATATACCCCCCTAATGTTAGTGTGTGTTCATATATGACACCTGTTTGTGTTGCAGCAAAGCCCAACAGTTCAGCTGTGAGGTCCAGGGACGTACAAAAGTGTGGACCTTGTGTGTGTATGCCACACACATATGGAGAAATATATATGTGTCATATATATTCTCATCTGTATATGTGCGTAGAGTAGGGGACATACTGCAACTGTTTGTAAAGGGTGGAGATATATATGTTGGTGAAGGTTAGTATGCGCATATATGTATGTAGGTTTTAGTGTGTGACAAACAAGACAGCATACAGTGCTGGTATATGACATGTGGTGGTTAAACACTGTGGGTGGTTTGTTCAGTTTGCAATGTTGAAGCCAGTGAGGCCTGCTAAAGCTACCTGGGCTGTGAACACCTTCAATGCATTTATCCCAAGACTGTGCAATTTTATTACATTACTGTACACCTCACATCCTTTGTTTAATTGATATTCTCACTGTGAAAGGTGAAATGTATATGTGCCTACATATATATGTATAGGTACACCAATGGATGTATATATGTTTATAAATATATATGTGTATATATATATATATATATATATATATATATATATATATATATATAGTTATATATATATATATATATATATATATATATATATATATATATATATATATAGTTATATATACTCATACACACCTACATCTACTTGTTGCAATAGATTCTCTGTACTGTTAACTGACTGTGATGGTGAATGTGTTTGTTAGCATCCTTTAAGATAGGTTCAGTGCTAACTTTACCCCCCCTCTCACCACCTAAAGAGCCCATCTCTATACCAGAAGAATGCAAAGTTCCTGTAATCACGGGTGCACAGGTAAAAACCACACTCTCCAAAGCCAAGAACACAGCATCCATGG
Organism: Protopterus annectens; assembly: GCF_019279795.1. Taxonomy (NCBI): domain Eukaryota; kingdom Metazoa; phylum Chordata; order Ceratodontiformes; family Protopteridae; genus Protopterus; species Protopterus annectens. The sequence goes on from NC_056736.1 coordinate 49,653,484, forward strand.
GACCAGACAACATCCCACGCTGCATTCTACATGAACTACTGAATGAACTGGCACCCCACCTAAGTACCATGTTCAATCATAGCCTCTCCTCAGGCTTTGTGCCTGCTGAATGGCGCACAGCAACGGTTATCCCACTCCACAAGGGGGGAGCCACCACGGACCCCAGGAACTACCACCCCATTATCCTGACAAGCCTGATCTGTAAGGCCATGGAATGTATCATCATGGAACTTATAAACAAAGACATTGGTAATCTCCAAACTCTGGATCCCACCCAGTTCAGGTTTGAAAAAGGAAGATCATATCTGCTAAACTTGATAGACTTCTTTGAAGCAGTCACCAAAGCTGTAGACAAGGGTAAGGTGGTTCACACAGCCTATCTCGATCTTGCCAAGGCTTTCGACACCATCCCCCACTGTGGAATTATAGATAAACTCACTAAACTAGGTATAAATCCCTATGTCACAAGATGGGTTGCCAACTGGCTCACTGACAGAACCAATACTGTGAAAGTAGCAGACTCCAAATCCAACTTCAGGCCAGTGACAAGTGGAGTACCACAGGGTTCAGTCCTGGGTCCTCTCCTGTTTGGTATCTACTTCTCTGAAGTACAGGCTAACACAGAAGGTGTTTGGCTAATGAAGTGCACAGATGACTGCAAAATAGGAGCCATAACCTAAACTCCTAATGATGTGGACATCCTACAAAAGGGCCTCACTGAGACAGATGCCTGGTGTCAAAGCCATGGCCTCAAGCTCAATGCCAAAAAGTGCATTGTCATCCCCTTTGATAAAAACTCTGTACCCATGAACTACAACATAGGTGGTAGTATATTTAACACTGACAGTGTGATAAGAGACCTTGGGACACAGGTGGACAGTAGTCTCTCCTTTGATAATCACATCGCCAAAGTAGTCAGGAAATCCTTTTGCATGGCACACCTCATCACAAAAGGTTTTCATCCAGAAAAAAAGGGGTCATTGTTCCCCTCTACTCCTCACTCAGACCCATTATAGAGTACAATACCCCTTTTGGTATGTATGTACCTCACAAGACATCTACAACAACTGGAAAGGCCACAGAAATACCTCACAAAGAGGATTACCAGCCTCAAACAGATGCCCTACACAGACCGTCTCAAAAAACTCCAGCTTTACTCCATCGCATATCGCCTACTCAGAGGTGATCTCTGCCTAACATAAAAAGCTATGTCAAACCCAGAGCTGTTGGACATGCTCCACTTAAAGAAATCCCAATCCCTCCGAGCTACATGCTCTAGGGACCTAAACCTTGTCACCACAATAAACAGAACATGCCGGAGGGATAGATTCCTGTCCCAGAGACTTCCCATACTCTGGAATAAACTACCTATCTATATCAAACAAAGCTCCTCATTAGCACACTTCAAGAAAAATCTTGATGATTGGATGGGAAATAGGAAATTCACCCTGAGGATCACCTCTGTGGCTCTGCTCGACAGTGGCACAGGAAAATAATGTTCTTGGGTGGCAAAAGCCAGGGTACCTATTTGGCTGGGCTTGTATAGGCCCCAGGGCCGATAGCCTAGTACCTACCTATGGACCTATGAACCTATGAATATGTCAAAAATATGTATCTGTGGGATAGCTTAGTAGGAAACTTTTTATGTCATGGTATTATGGGTCCTTGTTTTGATCCTAGCAAAAGCTGTGTATTCTGTTGCTAGGCAGAAAAAGTGCTATTGCATACAGTGTGATTAAGTCCCTTGGTTTTAACTAGGGTGTGCCATTGGAGGCTAAAGCACTACATCTATGATTATTGATTGGTACTGATGTTGAATCCAAATCCCGTGTGTACTGTAGTACTACTTGAAGCTCTGGGCCTGTAAAGCAAAGTATGGTGTATGTCCACATTGCTTGCATCCACTGTTTTGTGTGGTCCCTGTATTCATCACAGATTACATTTCTAAACATTAAGGTTGTGTAAGTACTGATACACAGTACTGTATAGTACACACTGAAAGCTTATCTGGGTTGTCATACCTTTGTGTCCTGTAATTATGTCTGATGTGTGTGCGGGTATGTCTGTAACATATCCTTTGACATATATGTGGTAAAATATATAACTGCATATCTAGCAACATTCATAGTGTACTACAGCAGTATGCAACCTATATTCCCAATTGTGCACATATTTTGGACACGGGTTTGCCATTAACAAGTTGTGTGGTATAATACTAATACATTTACCGGACCTTACACTCATTGTGATGAATGATATATTTCTTTACACATCAGCTTGATGTATATCTTCTGTGGCTAGGTGGTGCATCGTGTTGCATACAGTGTGTCAGGTACGCTTGTATAGTCTTAAATAGTTATTTTATTTTGTTGCTGTGCAGAACATGGTTCATTAGATTGAGAGTGAGCCATGCACTTCCAAGCAGTTATGGGGTGAGCAGTGATAAGTGGCAGTTAAAGTGTTTCACACTCAGTTAGCTAATAGGTTGCTATATATGGCAGTTCAGTGATATCTGTACTGTATAATGTTAAATGTGCCATATGACTTGCTCAGACATATTTTCGTATTTATGTCTTCCAGGGATCATGGCACATCGCAGGAACCCCAGTTACAGTAGTGCTGAAGATGACATAATTAATAGCAGTATGATTCAGTACTACAGTCTCATGTTCTCACGAACCAGCCAGGACCAGCAGGAGCGTACTGCAATGTGGCAAGATGAAGTTTGCAGGGTAAATGAAGTAGGCCTGCATAACTGGACATATGAGCAGGTATGCCACCACTGCAGTGATCTTCTCAGACATGTCCGTCAGTGTGCTGCAGATGTGCGGAGGCAACAGCTTGCAACAGGAGGTGGTGTTAAAATCCATCCCCCCTCACCAGAGTGGAGGAGCTGCTCCTGAGCCTGGTGGCACCTGCCCAGCAACAACAGCAGTAGACATACACCATGATGGAAGTTGGAGCCACCCAGCAAGCGCACATGGAGCATGCAGGTAACAAAACATATCTGTAGACTACTGTTATCTGTATTGGTAGAGCATGCATATGTGAGATGTGGAGTGTGTCGTTAAAAGATGTGGAGCCTGTTGTTGTGCAATACTGATCATTTGGAACATAATCTGTAGCCCTGTGAATGTAAACTGTTGTTGTACTATAAGATTGCAAAGACACAGTAGCAATGCCACAGTTGTGACCACTGACAAACTGTCTCATCTCTATGTAGGCCCCTCTGGGGTGACATCAAGGCAGCGGACAAATGCTGGTGAGTGTGTTCTACATTTATTATTGTAAATAAAAAGTGCATGTCATAGTTAAGGTGTAGGCCACGTACACATGTAACACACCTACCCATAATGCATGCTGTGCATGTTTGGTGTAAGACCACGCACATCTCACTAATGTGATTAGCTGCCTCAAACACATGCGATACCCAGGCCATCTCAAACAAATGTGGCTAAACTGTAGTGATCATTGGATAGGCACAGTTGATACTCAACATGCACATATACACATCTATGTCATACACAGAGCATGTTTACATGCTACACATTAAGTATTCCCAAACCCTCTGTAAAGACACACTCCAGTATCCAAAATCTCATCCACATATTACACATAATATACATGAGGAGTAGAGGCCTATCATGGGCATTTAAACACTCTGCAACACACTACACATTCACGTCAGGGAATGCTCCTTATTGGCCTCCTTACAAACTCATGTAACAACTGGTTGTGAAATGGTGAATGTAGCCAAGGTAGTACAGTTCTGGTACAGCATGAGTAGTGCTGGTATGGGAAACATTTGTAGCCTTGAGTGACCACATGATGCTTCATGATGATGGCCTATGGTACTATACCCCATCCAGTTATTGTAACCACAGTACTACACATAGCTTTCATTGCTATACACCTTGCTATACACCTTAATGTTGTGTGTGTGCACACATATGCATCTCTAAACAATATGCATACCAATCACCATTTGCACAACTGACACATATATGTCTTGTGATGCTATTGAGTGGCTAGGTCATATGACACACATTGGGTATGTGTAGTGTTTAAATATGCAGTTGTGTTTTAGCATGCCATGTCATGGATAACACTGGCATGTCCACAATATGATCTACACTCACCATAAGTACCGTACATTGGGTATGTGGCTGAATGGTATTCCATCAATTATCCATGCACCATTGATGATGTGTGAATACTCATCATGCATGTGCTAAAAATGTGTCTACAATTATTTGCTAAAGACACAGAGGCTGTAATCAGCATTGGATACCTATCTGACACACAGATACACATCCAGCCATTGTATGTACACCTGTTTGTTATGGTGCACAGTACATTATAGAGTTTTGAATACCTGCACAGCAATGTTGTGTCTATGTATGCATTGTGTTCCAGGGGAGGCCCATCACCTAATAACAAAACACATGCATCAAAGCTATGAATACTGTTAGTAACAAGGACTGTCTACACTTGCACTGCATGCTGTTGAGCAACACATATCCTGCATGCTGACATGTGTGATATGACTGTTTTGCTTGTGATACTGTACCCCACCATCTCCTGTTGTTAAGTATGTTCTGAGATTGCTGGTGTTGTGTGTGTCTGCTTTAGGGAGGAGTGTATTTTTGTGTGTGTGCATGTGTGCATGTGTGCATGTGCACATGTGTGCATGTGAGCATGTGCGCATGTGTGCATGTGTACATGTGTGCATGTGCGCATGTGCGTATGTGTGCATGTGTGCATGTAGTCTGACATCATGTTCAGGTCTTAAAGTGTGATTCCTATTTTCCTCTCACAGGTGCCGGGGTAAGGCTGGTTCAGTACAGCAGGGAACCTGATGTCACTGAGACAGACAGTGATAATGAGGATAGGTGTGTTGAGGAACAGGCAGGTTTGTCAGGGTCTGTTGTTGGGCCACCAATTGACAGTACACAAGTCTACACCCCATCCATGCACACGGGCATACTGCCTGTACATCCATCATCACCATTGCCCTTAGCTGAGGGACAGTGTACGGTTGGCACTGGCCAGGACAGTGTGGTATCTATGGCACATGTATCAGGACACAGCAGCCATAGCCAGATGTCTGGAAAGGTACCACATAGGTAGATGCCCAGGGGTTCTCGTCACAGCATTGCTGGTCATCATGCCCCTGGCAGACGTGCCACACCTCTTTCTACCACACGCATGTTCCAGGCTGTCATGGAGGCACAGACATGAATGGAGTGGTACACCAGACAATGACTAAGAGCACAGAGGGCTCATAACACCTCTGTAAATGACAGTATCCATGACCTAGCAGGTGCCATACGTAATTACACTGAGGTCATTGATAGACGATGGGGTTAGACATTGAATGTCCTCGACAATGTCATGTCCATGTGTCAGGACAGTGCAGGATGGTTTAGATGTCGACGTAGACGTATGCCAGCAACATCAACAGCTGGAGGTTGCCATGGACATCCAGAAAGTCACAGCCGCTCCCGTAGTGCCAGTACCAGCCCCAGCAATGTTGGGGGGCTGTCCATAGACCATCCTAGAAGACCACGTGCACGTGGCTCTGGCCAGTCCCAGCAGGAACCTTGATCCAGTGGACATATGTCAAACACTTTGGATAGTACCCAGTCTGGATTAGTACCTGATACTGTCTGTAGCACCCCTGCCAGGCACACTTTCTGTATCCATGGCCAGAGATGGTGATCTGTAAAGCCTGACAGGTACAGTCTGTAGCTGTCTCACAATTCCCCGCATATGGCAGCCACATGGTGTAACTTTGTGCATGCAGACACACACACATAAACCAGAAACCTAGGGTAAACACATACCCGCACACATTACATCAACATTGGCCCATAACAGTACTCATGGCCCTCACACACACACTCACACACACATGTCGATTGTATGGCTCAGTGTAGGCCTCTGGCAAAACAACGACACACCCTGTGCATATGATGAAACCTGTGCCACCTCCTGTCATCCATAATATTGTTGCAGGAACAGGCTAACATTATGCTGATGCACAGGGTGTCTTTAATAAAGTATAGCAATGGTTGAATGTGTAGCATGTTGTCAGCAGTAAAGTGTAATGATATCCTTGAAGGTGTAGCTGAGCATGCATGATGCATTAAAGCTGTAATTAGCAATGTTGTATTGTTTCCACCAGTGTTTATTCCAACTGTGTTTTGTTTGCCCATGTGCCACTTGGCTGATGTGTGTAGTTGTGTCAGCATGTGTTATACAGTGGACAGTAAGTGTGGGGTGTGTGCAGCACAGGTCTGCAGGTGTACATTTGTGAACATGGTGGAGGTGCACTGTCTGCATGTATGTGCATATTGGACACATGGGCAGGGTGACATGCCCTGTATTGGCCAGTGTTAACACTCCATACTTTCTATTGGTGGCCTGTATGCATTGTACTACACACATTTGGAACTTGAATACACATGTGTGGGTATGACACGGGTTGACACTGTGCTGTGGGTGATGCTCTTGTTGCTATTTGTCATTGGTTTGCATTACTAAGGTTAACACTGTCCCAGCTGCATAATCCTTTATTAAATCACACTATTCACCTACAGGGTTGCATGGACCATGCTATAACAAACACAAGAAATTCTCATTTATATAGTAAAAGTGCATTAGTCTCATGGACCCCTGCCATAAACTAAATATATAATAGAAGGTGTGAAGTTGTACCAAAAGAGTTACATACCAAGAAGGGATAACCTCTCTGGTCAGTATCACTGGGAAAATACAATCCCTCAATAAACATATAAGGCAAGCTTCAAAATACAAAATGGCAAGGATTCCAAAGACAACACTAAAGCTTTCTTCAGTGTTGTTCATAATCTACAGGGGAAATCTCAGATCGGGTCACAGTTAATGTAAATGGTCACAAAGTACACTTATCTGACTGACATTACCAATTCCTTGTCAGACAGTTTGAATGCGGATTTCACCACCCTGTCATTACACAAGGGCCACATTTCCAGACCTGAAGAATGTAAAACCTGATGATTCACAGACACTCTAGTTAAAACATCTCTTTAACAAAGTACACACCACAGTGGCAATGGTACTGGAGAGTGTCCCTGGCTGTGTCATACACAAGCTGACATATGAAGTCACCACTCACCTAAATGCTCTGTCCAGATGCAGCCTCTATACAGGTTACATACTTATGGAATGACACACGGTAATGATGTTCACAGTCCACAAGGGTTGAACTACAATGTCTTCTTCTTCTCCTTTTGGATGCTCCCATTAGTGGTCGCCACAGTACATCATTTCTTCCTGGCCTCTGCATCTTGTACTATCGCACCATCGACCTGCATGTCCTCTCTCACCACAGCCATAAACCTCATCTTAGGCATTCCTCTTTTCCTGTTACCTGGCGGCTTCATCCTTAGCATCTATTTCACAATATACTATGCATCCCTTCTCAGCACATTTACACACCGACTTAATCCTGCCTATCTGGCATGGTCTACTAACCTTCAAACCTGGCCTGACCCCCTAATATACTTATTCTTAAACCTGTCCACCCTCGTCACACCCAGTGCAAATGTTAACATAAATTGATTAAGGGTAGAACTACAACAGGTCCTGGAAACTCTCACCCTATAAGCCAGACCAATGTTATCTGGAAGGCTATGGAGTACAGCATTATGGAACTCATTAACAGAGACATTATGAACCTGCAAACACTGCACCATACCCACTTAGGTTTCTAAAGGCCAGATCATGGCTCCTACACCTAGTAGACTTCAAGCCAGTCAACAACGTTATAGGTGAGGCAGGGGAGGTGAACACAGCCAAGCTATAGCTCACCAGCAATTCATACCCATCTGACATACTGGTATTATACATAACCTCAACAGACTGACCATAAACGATTGTTAGATGATGGCTTGACAACTGATGCACAGATGTAGGGTTCACAGTAACATTTGCAACCTCCATGTACTATTCTATGCCAGTAACAAGTGGTATTCACCTGAACTCAGTCCTGGGACCACTCCTATTTGGTATATAGCTTTCTTAGGTACAAGGAAACACAGTAGGGATATGTCTGCCCCCGTTTGATGACAATGCATACTGTGGGCTATACTTTATTCTCCAGATGACACACACATCCTCCAAAAGGGTATCATACAGACAGATACCTGGTGTCAAACTCATGCTATAAAGCTATAAGCCAAAGAAAGCATAGTTATCCACTTTTAGAAAACAAAGTATCCCCAGAGTACCACATAGGTAGTAGCCCCCAAAATGTGGAACAGGTACTAATGTATACATAGAGCCATGTGTTAAGTCATCTCTCCTTTGATAATCACATTACCAAAGGGTTTTGGAAATCCCTCTGTGGATCACATAAGCAATAAAGGGTTTGCATGCAGATCCACAGAGGTTGTTGCACACCTATAATGATTAGTCATCTTTGCCAGACTTTGCTTGCTTTGGAACAGGTTTGAAATATACCTCAAGCATAAACCCTCACTCACACTCTTCAATAGAAACCATGATGAGTGGATGTGAAACGGAAGATGTAGCCCAGGGATCACTGCAGTGGCTAAGCTTGTCACAAGCATACAGAAGTGACCTAAGGTCTGGAAAGTGCCAGCACGCTCTGGCAAAGATAACACATGTGTTCATGGAGAAAGCAGAGTACCCACCTATGAAATACTTGAGGTCACATATATGCATATGGATTTGCCCTACAACTATCTTACATGTGTAATGCACATACAGTTGTCATTGTGATATGTCATACACTAGAAAAATCAAAACCCACTCCACATTGGCCAACAGTGTCACACACCTGGAGCACAGACACAGACAGTCAGCAAGTATGAGATTCAAACTCTTTCCTAACTACATTATGATACGACCGCAGTATGCATTTACACAACGTACTATGCACATTACTGGGATGTCACCTTTCCACAGGTATATTTGTAGGATGGTGACATCATCAAACTTGACAAAGATGAGTATACCACTTTTAAGGTGTGCGAGTAGTCTCCAAAAAGGTTGCGTCTTCCCAGGGAGACACACATGTGGCAAGTGCAAGATTCAAACTTCTACCTAACTACATGATGATAGTACTGTAGTACACATTTACACAATGCGCTATACACATTAGTAGGATTTCAGCTTTCCACAGGTATATTTGTAGGATGGTGACATCATCAGACTTGACAAAGATGAGTATACCACTTTTAAGGTGTGTGAGTAGTCTCAAAAAAGGTTACTCCTCCCCAGGAAGACACACCCACAGATGGCAAGTGCAGGATTCAAATCCCTACTTAACTACATCATGATGCTATAGTAGTACGTATTTACACGATGCACTACACACATTACTGGGATTTGTTTTTTTCCACAGGTATATTTGTAGGATGGTGATATCATCAGACTTGACAAAGATTAGTATATCACTTTTAAGGTGTGTAAGTAGTCCCCAAAAAGGTTGCTCTTTCTCAGGGAGACACACACACTTGGCAAGTGCAAGATTCAAACTTTCACCTAAGTGCATTATGATATTACAGCAGTACGCATTTACACAACATGCTATACACATTACTGGGATTTTTTTTTCAACAGGTATATTTGTAGGATGGTGACATCATCAGACTTGACAAAGATGAGTATACCACTTTTAAGGTGTGTGAGTAGTCTCCAAAAAGGCTGCTCCGCCCTATGGAAACACACACACACAGTTGGCAAGTGCAGGATTCAAACCCCTACATAACTACATTATGATACTACCGCAGTACACATTTACTTGACACACTATATACATTACTGGGATGTTATGTTTCCACAGGTATATTTGTAGGATGGTGACATCATGAGACTTGACAAGGATGAGTATACCACTTTTAAGTGGTGTGAGTAGTCTCCAAAAAGGTTGCTCTCTCCCCAGGGAGAGACAGACACACACACACACACACACACACACACACACACACACACACACACACACACACACACACACACACACACACACACACACACACACACACACACAGTTGGCAAGTGCGTGTTCTTAATCCAAACTAAATACATCTTTACACTTCAGCAAGCAATCTGGAGTTACAGGGTGCAATACATACATTACTTGCTGACAGTCTGCACAAAGGTTTTTTTCACATTTGCTAACCTCAGCAGGCTTATCATACTAGGTGTATCGTGAGTGTATTGTATGCATAGGCCATGACCATATCATATATGGGTTGATGCACCACATGCTGGCACACACAGGGTCAAACCTTGAGTAGCATCTTACCTTCACCTACATGATACTGCAATATAACAGAAAGATGATAAACTTCAACAATTGGCTGAACTTTTGGTGTCATTCAAAGAGGATCCAGTCTCTGTCTGCCTGTGATGACATGATAGACAAGCCTTGTTGCTTCACTACAGATGGTTTGAACCTGTCACCCCTATGCTTCTGAATACTGGCCAAGGCTCTTGGTCTCCCCATATTACCTTTTTTAGGCAAGGCTCAAAGGTTCATAGGTTCATAGGTAGGTACTAGGCTATCAGCCCTGCGGCCTATACAAGCCCAGCCAAAAAGGTAATCTGGCTTTTGCCACCCAAGAAATTTATTTTCCTGTGACACTGTCAAGCAGAGACACAACAGTGATCCCCAGGCATATTCTGTTTATTTTGGTGACAAGGTTTAGGTTCCTAGAGCATGTAGGTTCATAGGTAGGTACTAGGCTATCTGCCCAAGGGCGTTTATAAGCCAAGCCAGAATGTGTTGGCTTTCGCTTCCCTTTTAAATTAGTTTCCTGGGCCTCTGTCTAGCAGGGCCACTGAAGTGATCCCAGGGGTAAATTTACAATTTCCCATCCACTCATCAAGATTCCTGTTGAAGAGAGTCTGCAAGGGGCTCTGCCTAACATCAACTAGGATTCTATTCCAGAGCGATGGAAGTCTCTGGGACAGGAATCTGTCCCTCCAGCACATCCTGTTTATTGCTTTGCTGAGGTTTAATTCACTGGAGTGTGTGGCTCTAAGAGATTTGTTTATCTTGAGGTGGAGCATGTCCATTAATTCTGGTTGGACATGGCCTTATACATCAGGCATAGATCACCTCTGAGCAGGCAGTAAGCAACCAAGTAGAGCTGGAGTTTCTTTAGTCGAGCTGCATAGGTCATCTCTTTGAGGCCTATGATCCTCTTGGTGAGGTACTTCTGTGGTCTTACCAGCTGTTGCATGTGCCAATTAAGGTACATACTAAATGGGGCATTGTACTCTATTATGGGCCTAATGAGTGATGAGTAGAGGGGCACAATGACTAACCACTTTGGCAATGTTATTATCAAAGGAGAGGTTACTATCTACCTTGGTCCCCAGGTCCCTAATTATATTTTCCGTACCGAGTGGATTACCACTTATGTGGTAATTCATGGGCACTTTGTTTTTTCCAAAGGGGATGACTATGCATTTTTTGGCATTCAGCTTCAGGCCATGGTTTTGACACCAGGTATCTGTCTCTGTAAGACCCTTCTGGAGAATGTCCCTGTCAACCAGAGAGTGGATTATGGCCCCCAGTTTGCAGTCATCTGCGAACTTGGTCAGCCATAGTCCTCCCGTGCTTGCCTGTACCTCAGAGAAGTATATACTGAACAGGAGGGGTCCCAGGACCAAGACCTGTGTGATGCCACTTGTGACTGGTTTAGAGTCGGACATGGCACCCGTAACTCTGACCATGTGTGTTCTATCCGTGAGCCAGTTGGCCACCCATCTCGTGACATAGGGGTTAATGTTCAAGCTGGTAAGCTTGTCTATGATGCCAGAGTGGGGAATGGTGTTGAAGGCCTTAGTGAGGTCCAGGTAGGCTGTGTGGACTACCTTCCCTTCATCTATGGCCTTGGTAACTGTTTCAAAGAAGTCAACTAAGTTTAGGAGGCAGGATCTGCCTTTAACAAAGCCAAATTGGGTAGGGTCCAGTGCCTGGAGGTTCCCAATGTCTCTGTTTATGAGTTCCATGATAATTCGCTCCATAGTTCTGCATACCAGGCTGGTCAGGCTTATAGGGCGATAGTTCCCAGGTTCTGTTGTGGCACCACCTTTGTGGAGCAGGATGACTGTTGCTGTACACCATTCTTTGGGTACATAGCCTGTGGTAAGGCTGAGTCTGAACAGTGAATTTAGGTGAGGGTTTAGTTCCTTTTGGAGCTCGTGTAAGATGCAGCCTGGGACACCATCCGGTCCCATTGATGCTGTGTTCTTAGCTTTGGAGAGGGCTGTTTTTACCTGCATGTCCGTGATGTCTGGGGCTCTGCATTCTTCTGGGATGGACACAAGCTCTTTTGGGGATGAGGGGGGGGGGTGAAGTTTGCACTGAACTTGTCTGCCAGGATGTTGGCAAAGTCAGTTGGTTCAGTGTATTTTTTGCCATTTTGCAGTAGCTGAAAGCATATCTGAGAGTTGCCACCTAAATGTTTGATATAGCTAAAGAAGGCTTTGTGGTTATCTTTAGATTCCTTTGCAATTTTTCTTTAGAAACTGGTCTTGGATGATTTTATGAGCGATCATAATTTCTTGCTAATAATGATCAGTGATGCCTTTCCTTTTTGTAATTTTACTCTATCATGTAGTAGTTTCCTTCTTCTGTTGTATAGCTTATTTATGGCCAAGGACCACCAGACTGGTTTCCTCTTTTTGGAGGAGTGAGTCTTGGTTTTACTCGGGATGGCTCGATCCATGCATCCTTGTAGATGCTCATATAATCCACTTGTAAAGGATTCTGCAGATTGGATAGCATTATCCTGTAGCAAGGGGGCTTTGAAACTTTCCACTTCAGTCTTGAGAAGTGTGAAGTTCACTTTTGAAAAGTTTTTCACAGTGGTTTCCTTGACTGGGGCTGGGGTTGGGATGTGGATGTCCAGTGTGATTACTTTATGATCTGATCTTACCAGTGAGGGGTTTACCTCTGGTGTGGAACACTGATCCCCCATGTTGGTGATGATCAGGTCCAGTATGTTGTCACCTCTAGTGGGCTAAGGAGTTTGTACTTGAGTAATTCTCCCAGTCAATGTTTGGGTAGTTGAAATCTCCTAATATCATGGTGTTTGGTAGGACCTTTATATTTTCCAGTGTTCTCAGGAATGCTGAGTAAGGGTCCTGAGACAAGGTAGGTGATCTGTAGCAGGCATCAATCTGATAAGCAGCTTTGCCCACTGTTAGTTGCACTTGGATGGTCTCCGAGGCCTCGTGCTGTGCCACTAACCTGGAGGTGTGGGTATCCTTTATGAATATGGATACACCCCCTCCTTTTGTATTTCGGTCCAGGTTTTGGGGCCGAAACTTGGAGAGATTGGGATTTCTTTAAGTGGAGCATGTCCAACAGCTCTGTGTTTGACATAGCTTTGTATGTTAGGCAGAAATCACCTCTGAGTAGGCAATATGCGACAGAGTAAAGCTGGAGTGTTTTGAGACGGTCTGTGTAGGGCATGTATTTGGGGCCTCTAATCCTCTTTGTGAGGTATTTCTGCAGGCTTTCCTGTTGTTGTAGATGTCTTGTGAGGTATATACCAAAAGGGGTGTTGTACTCTATAATGGATCTAATGAGTGATGAGTAGAGGGGAACAATGACCTCTTTTTTTTCTGCATGAGAAACCTTTTGTGATGAGGTGTGCCATATAGAAGGATTTCCTGACTACTGTGGTGATGTGATTATCAAAGGAGAGTCTACTGACCACCTGTGTCCCAAGGTCTCTTATCACACTTTCAGTGTTAAGTATACTACCACCTATGTTGTAGTTCACGGATACAGAGTTTTTACCAAAGGGGATGACAATTCACTTTTTGGCATTGAGCTTGGGGCCATGGCTTTGACACCAGACATCTGTCTCAGTGAGGCCCTTTTGTAGGATGTCCACATCGTTAGTAGTTTTGATTATGGCTCCTAGTTTGCAGTCATCTGGGAACTTCATTAGCCAAAGACCTTCTGTGTTAGCCTGTACTTCAGGGAAGCAGATACCAAACAGGACAGGACACATGACTGAACCCTGTGGTACTCCACTTGTCACTGGTCTGAAGTCGGACTTGGAGTCTGCTACTTTCACAGTGTGGGTTCTGTCAGTGAGCCAGTTGGCAACCCATCTTGTGACATAGGGATTTATACCTAGTTTAGTGAGTTTAACTATAATTCCAGAGTGGAGGATGGTGTCGAAAGCCTTGGAAAGATCTAGATAGGCAGTGTGAACCACCTTACCCTTGTCTACGGCTTTGGTGACTGCTTTGAAGAAGTCTATCAGGTTTAGGAGACATGATTTGCCTTTTACAAACCCAAAATGGTTGTGGTCCAGAGTTTGGAGATTGCCAATGTCTTTGTTTATAAGTTCCATGATGATATGTTCCATGGCCTTGCAGACCAGGCTCATCAGGCTAATGGGGTGGTAGTTCCCAGGGTCCATGGTGGCTCCCCCCTTGTGTAGTGGGATAACTGTCACTGTGCGCCATTCAGCAGGCACAAAGCCTGAGGTGAGGCTATGATTGAACATGGTACTTAGGTGTGGTGCCAGTTCATTCTGTAGTTCATATAGAACGCAGCCTGGGATGTTATCTGGTCCCATGGATGCTGTTTTTCTGGCTTTGGAGAGTGGATTTTACCTGTGCAGCCGTGATGATAGTTGCATTCTTCCGGTATAGAGATGGGCTCTTTCATGGGTGAGAGGGGGTTAAAGTTAGCACTGATCCTATCTGCCAGGATGTTGGCAATATCAGTTGGGTCTGTATATTTAGTGTCATTGTGCTGTAACTCAGAGCAAATCTGAGTGTTGCCATTGTGATTCTTGACATAGCTAAAGAATGCTTTGTGGTTGTCTTTAGAATCAGTGGTGATTTTGTTTTCGTAACTAGCTTTGGAGGATTTTATCAGGGATCGCAGCCTCTTACTGAGGCTGACCAGGGAACTCCTCCAGTCATGGGATTTTACTCTTATTTTCAACAGTTTCTTTCTTCTGTTGTGCAGTTTGTTTATGGCAGGGGACCACCAGATTGGCTTCCTTTTCTTGGAGGATAGCATCTTGGTTCTGTTTGGGATAGCACGATCCATGCACTCATGTAAGTCCTTATAAAGTACAATTTTGTAGGATTCAGTAGTCGTAACTGTATTGTCCATCTGCATTGGTGTCCTGAAGTTCACCACTTCTGTCTTAAGAATCATGAAGTTGTCTTTGGAGATATTTTTTAACATGGTTTCCTTAATGGGGGGTGGGGGCAGAATGTGGATATGTAGGGTAATTAGCTTATGGTCAGATCGAACCAATGAGGCATTGACTTCAGGTGTGGAACACCGGTCACTCAGGACAGACCAAACCCCATAACCAACACAAATAACCACAAAGTGAGCTAAATGCTACTCACTGCCAGGCGTCTCAGCCTCCAGATGCACACATTTGAGGCACTTCTCAGTATGGAGAATATTGATATCTGTGCAGTAACAGAAACCTATTTCAAGGCTCCAGAGAGCGCACTAGCACTACCAGGATACTACTCATTCCATACCTTCCAGCATCAGAACCTGGATCATAGCACATAGGGTGGGGATGTATCCATATTCATCAAGGATACCTACACCTCTCTCTACATGCTCTCTTCAGGATATGTACCCATAGAATGTTGCACAGCAATGTTATTCCCACTACACAGGGGTGGGGCCACAAAAGACCCTTGGCATTCATGCTCTATGAACCTGACGAGTCTGATCTGCAAGGCAATGGAGCCAATCATAATGGAAGTCAACAATAAAGACATTGGGAACCTTCACATAGTTGAGCACACCCAGTTTGACTTTGTAAAATGCAGATCACGCCTCCTGAACTGGGTGGATTTCTTTGAGACAGTTACCCAGGCTACAGATGATTGAAATAAACTCCACACAGCCTACCTATACCTCACTAATGCCTTTGGCACCATTCCCCAGTCAGGTATCATAGATGAACTCACCAACCTGGGCATGAATCCATACATCGCAAGATGGATTGCAAACTGGCTCACAGATAGATCCTACAAATTAAGAGTTGCTGGCTACATGTCAGACTCTACACCGGTAACAACTGGTGTCCCCCAGGGTTCAGTTCTGGGGTCCCTCCTGTTTGGTATAGATTTCTCAAAAGTACAGGCCAACACAGGAGGGTTGTGGTTGACTAAGTTTGCTGGGAACTGTAAAGTGTTTGCCATAATAGATTTCCCGGATGACACAAATATACTCCAGAAGGGACTCTATGAGACAGATGTGTGGTGTCAGAAGCATGGCCTCAAGCTCAATGTGCAATCCCCTTTGGTGAAAACAATGTATACACAAATTACCAAATAGGTGTTACCCCCTTAAAACTGACAAGGTAATAAGGGATCTGTGGGCACAAGTAGATAGTCATCTTTCCTTTGACAACCATGTTGCCAAAGTGATTGGGAAATCATACGTGGCCCACCTAATCAACAAAGGGTTTGCAGCAGGATCAAAAGAGGTAGTGGTGGCCCTCTACTTTTAAGTCATCAGACCCATCATTGAGTAGAATGCACCATTTTGGATGTACTCAACTAAGCCTATCCAGCAGCTGTAGAGACCACAGAGGTACCTCACCAAGAGGATTACTGGCCTCAAACAGTTGTGTTATGCAACGCAACTGGTAAAACTAAATCTGTTCTCCATTGCATACCACCTACTCAGAGGCACACTCTGCCTAACATACAGAGCCATGTCCAACACATAACTGTTGAACATATTCCATCTACAGATAACAAAACTGAGTTGCACTACACACTCCAGGGATATGAACCTCAACACAACAACGAATACAACATGCTGGTGGGATAGAGTACCATCCCAGACACTTGCCTTACTGTGGAAGAGAGTCCCAATGTACATCAGACAGAGATCCTCGCTGATAGTCTTCAATAGGAACCTTGATGAGTGGATGGGAAACAGAAAATTCATGCCAGGCATCACATCAGCAGCCCCACTAGAAAGGGGCTTAGGGTACAAACTATTACAACTAGGGCTTGGGAGACTACCAATGGGGTGGCGAAAGCTGCACAACTTGCCTAGGCTAATATATGCCTTTGTGGAGATAGTCTACTACATACTTATGAACCTATGTGACAGGTACATGTCTACAGATAGTAGATGTGTACTTCATTGTACAGTCATGTTGTACAGCAGGCACATGGACCACATACACTGTAATGCTTACAGATACTGGTGGCTGTTATGTACAGTGGGTGAGATGTGCACCTCATGTCTTTTGTGCCATTGGGATGTGTGCTGGGTGGGACAGTCCTGGATGGCTCCCTGTCATGGTCACCCTCTTACACACATCTCTGCCCATCCATCTTTGGCTTATTATACTGTGTTCCCCCTACATATATATATATATATATAGATACATAGGTAGGTAATAGGCTATCTGCCTGAAGGCCTATATTAGTATGGCCAGAGTGTGCAGCTATCACCACACATGGGGTTAGTTCCCTAGGCCTCTGTGTAGTAGAGCTGATGAAGTGATCCATGGTGTGACAGTTCAGTTTCACATACACTCATCAAGGCTCCTCTTGAAGAGTGTCAGTTAGGGACTCAGCTTAATGTAGGTTGGGAGCTTGTTCCAAAGCAAGGGAAGTCTGTGAGTTAGTAATATATCCCTCCAACATGTTCTATTTATTGTTGTGATGTTGATATCCCTAGAGCATGTGGCACAGTGAGCTTGAGTTTACTTCATATAGTACATGTACATCAGTTCTGCATTGGACATGGACCTGTCTGTTGGGCAGAGATCGCCTGGGTAGACAGTATGCAACAGAGTACAGATTGAGTTAAATTCAGTCTTGTTGCATGGGGCAACTGTTTGTGGCCAGTAATCCTCTTGTTGAAGTACTTCATTGGTCTTTCCAGCTGCTGAAGGTGCCTAGTCAGATTCATCGCAAGTGTGCCGTGATACTCTCTGATGTGTCTGATGACTGCTGAGTAGAGGGAACCTCCTTTGACCTACATGCAAAGACCTTGGCAATTTGTGGGAACGCATAGCATGATTTTCTAAGCACTTTGTGAATGTGTTTCTGGAAGTAGAGATGACTATCCACATGTGTCCATAGATCCCTTATTATTACCTCCATATTTAGGGTGTTGGCATCTATGTGGTATTTGTATAACTGTAGCTTGATGCCATAATTTTGGCACCACATCTGTCTGATGACTGAGACCCTTTTTAAGGATGTCTCTGTTGTCCCAAACATCGATTATGACAACCGTTTTGCAGTCATCCACAAACTTTGCTAAACATAGCCCTCGTGTGTTTGACTGTATTTTTGAAAAGTATACACCAGACAGGAGGGGTCCCTGGACTGAGCCATGGGGAACAGCAGTTGTTATCAGCTTGAACAGGAAACCACAATTCTTACCTTGTGGGATCTATCTGTGCCCCAGTTGGCAATCTATCAGACGACATACGTGTGTATGCACAGGTTGATTTTGTGGATACGACATGTGTGTGGGATGTTGGAAAAGGGCTTTTCAAGGTCTATGCAGGCCGTGTGGAGCTCATTTCATTGATGTATGTCCTGTGTGACTGCCTTGAAAACTGTCTAGCAGGTTTAGGAACCATGATCTTCCCCTGACCAAACCACAATGGGTAGGGTTGGGTGTTTGTATGCTCCCAATAGCTCTGTTTATGAGTTCCATAATGATGGACTCCATGGCCTTGCAGATCAGGCTTATTAGGCTTATAAGACTATAGTTCCCATGGTCTGTTGTGCACCAACACTTGTGGAGTGTGCCAAATGTTGCTGTAACCCATTCAACAGTTTCACATCCTGTACAGAGGGTGAGTCTCAACAGACTGTTCAGGTGCAGGGTCTGTTTGTTTTGGAGTTCACATATGACACAGCCAGGGAAACTATGTCATTCCATAGATGTCGTGTTTTTAAGTTTGGATAGAGCTGTTTAACCATTGTATATGTGATTTCTGGGTTTTTACAATCTCCAGGTATGGTAATGGGCCCTTTTGTCAGTGAGAGGGGGGTAATATGTATGAACCTGTCTGACAAGATGTTGGCAATGTCAATCATGTACATGTATTCATTTACACTTTGCACTGACTCAGAACATATATGAGTTTACATTGATATTTATGACATAGCGAAAGAAAGCTTCATGGTTCTCTATGGAGTCTTTGGCAATATTTTTGCCAGAACATGGCTTGGATAATGTTAGGAGTGCTCATTGTTTCTTGATGATACTTATCAGAGATTTATTGATCTTCTTTGCATTTTCACTTTCCTTGAACAACTTAAGTACTTGTAGTACATAGTTTGATTATGACAGGGATGCAATATATTATATGGGTCTGTTTTCATATCACTGTGTGCGCAAGGCAGGATTGGTGAATAGTGACAAGTGTCTGGAGTAAGAACTGCAACTGCCAGATATGTGTGGCCCACTGTTGTACTCAGACATGGCCTAAGTGTGCGAGCATGCCCAGTATGACCTTTCAGTATGTTGTTGACTGACATTTGCTTCGTTTGTTTGTGTGTGAGCATGCCCAGTATGACCTTTCAGTATGTAGCTGACTGAAATTTGCTAAATTTGTTTAAGTGTGTGAGCATGCCCACTATGGGCATATATACCATATGTGTGTGAAAAATCAAGTTGGTTTTTACTTCAGGGCTCACCTTTGTGTTGTATATCGACAGGAAGCATGCTGTGCCTGCAGGGCTTCCATGAATCAATTTGCATAGACTTATCAACATTTCTACATACAGGGGGGGCAGTTATTATTTGTACATTTCTACCTGGGGGGCACACCTGATTGTTACTGTGGGTGTACATAGGATGAGGGGTACACCTGACATTAATACACATTTGCTAGGCCTGCTCTGCTATATCAGGTACTCCATTTCAATCTGTACTGTTGCCTATCGTACTGGCTTGAGGCATACCACTGTACTACAGACCTTAGCTTCCAATTACACACATATTTGTTTGTGACTTCATAGCCTACCCAACCCACATCACACTGCCTGGCCTGCTATCTGTCTGCATAAGCCTGGGGGGAGGTTACTCATATGCCTCTTCAGAGGGCAGGATACAGCATTTGTTTGTGTTTGTGTTTGTCTACAATTGTCCTGCTGGCTATGACTGTTAGGTATGTGACCCCCCCAACTGGTATGTGTGAGTGACTTAAGTTGTGCCTGTGCCAGGGAAATGCTTTCATGGCTTAGTAGTTCAGTACTGTGACTATAGTGCACAGTATCCTGAATTTGAGCCCTGTCACTGCTTTTTATTTTCCTGCTGGGCAGACCTGACTGGTTAAGGAACAGTAAAGCAGGTGTGAGCGTGTTTACCCGACTTTGCCCGACTTTGCCTGACTTTGCCCAACATTGCACAACATTGCCCGACGTTGCCCGACGTTGCGCTGGTTAGCCTGGTGTGCAGCTATGTGCAGTTGTATTTAAATATGCTCATTACTGGTAAAATTTGCTTAGCAGTGCTTTATATTGCTTAAAATAGGGACTCATGCCTCAGGTGGTGCTGCAGGGCTGCCTATGTCGGATGCACATATTACACTCCCTATACATGTTTGAAAACAGGTAGTGTCAAGTTAGGCATCCCTTTTACTGTTTGTGCGAGTCAGAGAGAGGTGTCATTTCCAGAGTTCCTATTGAGTTAATGGATGTGCTATGCGTTGCCTCTTTGCCAAGGCCAGGGCATACTGGGCACGTCTCCTTCTGCCTACTGGGGCAGGCTCAGGATATTCCTCCTCTGAGTCACGCTGTGCCTGTGCAGGCCTTGGCAAAGGTGGGGGGCTGTTTGGCCTTGCCCCATACTGTTCCTGCTGCAGCTGTTTCCACAGGATCATATTGTATAGCATGGCACATACCATGACAATTTGGGTACATGTAGTTGGTGAGTACTGCAAGGCTTCACCAGATGTGTCCAGGCACTGGAACCATGACTTGAGCATCCCAAACACATGCTCAGTTATGTTTCTTGTTTGTGTGTGTGCCTCATTATGGAGTTCTTGTTCGGGTGTGTGTGCATTTCTGATGGGTGTCATCAGCCACGGCTCCAGTGTGTATCCAGCATCCCCCACTAGGTGACCATCAGGGATGTCCCCATTGGCAAATCTCTGGTACAGCTGCGTAAGATGCCAGATGTGGGAATCATGATAACTTCCAGGGCAGCCAGCACACACATTCATTATTATGCCCTGGGCATCGCACATGACCTCGCAGTTGATGGAGCTGAAGCCCTTGTGGTTGATGTAGACCCTACCCCACTCACCAGGTGGTGCTTTGATGTGTATGTGCATGCAGTCTATTGGTCCCACTACCTCAGGGTATTCTGCTATTTGGTGGAAAAGACGCATATTGCTGGCCAATGCCGCACGGGAATTGGGGAAATATACGTGCTCACCGACATGTGCTGACATGGAATCCAGGAACTGGTGCAGTACCCTGGATGCTGATGCCTGTGCAATCCCCATTATATCACCAGTTGGTCTCTGGAAGGTACCTGTAGCTAGTATTCTTAGGCCAACACATACCTTGGTATCCACTGGGATGGGTTCCCATCTGTTGGTTCTGTGTGTGAGGTGTGGCTGGCACAGCTCAACAATTTGCTGCAGGAGGTCTCTGTCCACCCTATAGCGCTCCACTATCTCCAGGTCATGTAGCCCCTGGTAGGTTACCCTGGGTCTGTACACTCTTCTCCGTCTCCTCACTATGGGTTCCTCAGCAGCATTCATAACATCACCACCCTCAGCACCTTGCACATGTTGGTTTATGATAGCAAGGGCAGCCCTTAACATTTTGTCTGACTTTAAAGTTTTTAAGCTTTCCCTCTTTGAATACTGCAGTGTTGCAGAGTTCTTTGGAAAAAAACAGGGAAGAATGCTGTTTGCAGAGTTTAAAGTGCTGGGCTGGGCTGGGCTAGTGTGCTACCTGTGTAATTGGCTGATTCTGATATATTTCACCTGGCAACTCTGCTAGTTCTCCTTGGTTAACTTCCTACTACTTCTTTTCCTTCCTTTTCCCTTTCTGTTTCCACCCAGGGCAGAGCTGCACAAACGAGCATACACTTGTGCACACGCATGCACACGCTGTGTGTACATTTGCAATAAATTTCAGATATATTCACGGTGTACACCTTTGGTTTCTGGTTTTCAAAAAGGACAACTGTAGACACGCCTCTTGCAATCCTGAGCAACTCAGGGCAAACACAAGACACTGTGCTCCAATAAGCTTACAGCCTTTCTGACACACCCCCTCATGATGTTACCTATATTCTACTCTACTACTCACCTACTCCTACACTTACACTCTTGCAACATGGCTCACATGCTGGGGAAAATTGGGATTCACTATCCTTATCCTCATTTGCATAGGATTGCCTACTAATGCATGGTTACATCTCTCACACTGAGCTTCCCCCCCTTAGCAACCACTACTCAGTGGCCATGTTGTCTTCAGCCTGCCATTCAGTTGCATGGCAGGATAAGATTTTTAGTGAAAATGGCTATTTTTGACTATTTTTAAATTATTTTCTTTTTTTTAAAGTGCCGCACTTTTGTGCGGTGCTGCGCTACACTTAAACATCGGAGATCGGGGGGAAAAAAGTTCAATTTTAATAATTTTAAACATTTATAAATGACAGTGGCCTTATATTTGGCCTTTGGCATGCTTACTCAACTGTATGCATCCTTTATTTGGAGCTGTCATAGCTCCGTTTAGCTATTTGCAGAACAGTACTCCATTACCAACAGAGTACATTTCTGTAGATAACACTAATCTTTTAGCAGCAAATGAGGTAATTTGCATACCATGACACTGTCCATGCACGAATAGCTTTAGCAGCTCTCGTGCACGTCCCTGCTGGCTGTAACTGGATCGCACAGCAGACATATTGCCTCCGTGAGCTCCTACACTCTTCTTGCACTCCGTGCAAGCTTTCGTAAATCCGATCCTACATCTTCACATAAATGGAGAATATTCACTTGCAGATTTTTAAACAGATCATTTCTCACACCACATAATATCAATAAGATAATTAAAGAAAGTGTTTTGTGCTGGAGGTGTATGAAAAAAATCAAT
The DNA here is from genome assembly GCF_019279795.1 of Protopterus annectens. Lineage (NCBI taxonomy): Eukaryota > Metazoa > Chordata > Ceratodontiformes > Protopteridae > Protopterus > Protopterus annectens. The sequence continues at coordinate 49,676,617 of NC_056736.1, forward strand.
GCAGACTGGTCACATATATTTTATGAATGCTCACTTTTAAAGAAATTTTGGGAAGACATTAACAATTTCTTACAAGAATTTTTTACAGATGACTTTATAATTACTAAATTACTAGCTTTATTTAACACTCCAATTCCAAACTGTGTTAAACCAAACAAATATTCAATCTTATGGTCTGTTTTATCCATTGCCAGGAAAGAAATACAAAAAAATGGAAATCTTCACATATTCCATCTTTTCAAAATTTTAAAGATCTTCTCAAGGATGTTTCAAAACTTGAATTGTTGACAATTAGAGCTCTCTCTTCAAGGAATTTATATCTCTTTCATTTCTCTGCTGTAAAAAACGTGATTGCATGGTTTTGCACGCCTGGGCAGTGCCGGTTAGCTAGGGCTAAATTATTCCTGGCTCCACCAAGTCTCCTCTTCAGTTTTTCCCTTGAAAGTAGTCTAACTCTCAACCTAAGCACTTAAAAAGCATCCTACAGTCCAGCACTTGCTCAGACCTAATAGCAAGCACTAATATACCCAACACTTAATTGCCCAGCAGGGCAAGGCTCATTATTCACCCCTCACCAACCAAGCAACTAAGCAGCTCACCCTACTCTTCAGGCATGAACAAAGGGCAATTTCAGGGATACTCTCCAATCCAGCTGGTGAACCTGGGTATCCTGAGGCAATGTTACAACTGCCTCATGTACACAGACATCCCTCTCCTCCTACCACAAAGCATTAATATATGCGAGAGATGCAATTATATAGCTAAATTGGAGGCTAAGCTCTCTCCCCCCAAGACTGGAACAGGTAGTCATGAGGAGAAGGTTAACACTTACACCACACCTCCAGCCTCATATAGACATACTAAACCAGCACTGGCAAAAAATTCACATAAATACACAAAATCATACTCGGAGGCTCTAAATAAAAACCTGCAAAACCATCAGAGACCTCCAAAGCAGACACCCAAAAAACCTGCACTTCCCATCACAAACCAGACAATACATAAAACACAAAATCAGTGTACCGCACAATCACAGCTCTTAGGGTGAAATAACATACCTAACACACTAGTAATAGGTGATTCTATAGTCTGGCACACTGACATCCCACTCATTAGCCTGAACAGGGAGAAGGTTACTGTTAGCTGCCTGTCAGGAGCCAGAATCCGCCACATAACACAAGCACTCAGGTCACTCCAGGACAAGTACAAATATGACTCTGTCATTGTTCATGTTGGTGTGAATGACCTGAGATGTACTTCCCTGGACTACATGAAAAGAGACATGGAAGAGCTCTCTGATCATGTAGCCCAGGTGGGTATGACCTTGACCCTGAGTAGCATCCTGCCGTCACCAAGAATGATACTGCAGTATAAAGAAAAAATGATCAATTTCAACAATTTATTTATTTTATTTATTTATTTATTTATTTATTGCAGTTGGTTTACCAGGATAGTCCATTGGGCCATTAAAGAACCCGTTTTCAATGGAGTCCTGGGGAGAAAAGCTCCAAAAAGAGAAATAAATGTACATTACAGTAATTATTAGGTACATGATATAAAAGAACATGAGCTACAAAAAAGAAAATAATTGTGCATTACAGTAAATATATATGTACATACTATAAAAGAACATAAGCAAAACATAATTGTACTTAACATTTGACAGTGACATTCTTGGTACAGGCTAATGAAGGAATAAAAGCAAAAATATAAATGCATTTTAATGAACAACATAGTAGAATAGAATAGAATGGTAGTACAGGAAAGGTAGAGTTGGTTATGAGGGTGGGTACAAGAGCATTCCCATTGAGATGCTAGGTGTAAGAAAAGTGACTTCTTGAAGGAATAGTGGTTGGAAGTAGTGCGGATGTTTGGTGGTAGTGAGTTCCAGAGGCGAGCAAGGCTGAAGGAAAGGAGGTTTTTGCCTGGGGGAAGATTTGGTTTGTGGACCTGTAGTAGATTTTGATTATTGGACCTTAGAACTCTATTTGGATGGTGCATTTTAAAGGCAGAGGAGAGGGAGGGACAGTTGGAGGGTTTAGAATAAGCTTGTGGGCTAGATTTAGTTGAGTATAAGCAAGATAGTTGGGAAGTTCTAACCATCTTAGTTTATGGAGGGAGAGACAGTGGTGAGTGGAGGACTTATGGGTGGTAGCGAATCTAGCTATTTTGTTATAGCAAGAGGTGAGCTGTTTTTAAGGAGCACTGAAGATTAGTAAGTAGTGGGGCACCATAGAGGAGGGAGGGAATGAGGAAGGAAGTAGCTAGAGTGATTTTAGTGGTAGGTGTGAGGTAGGCATTTTGTCTATATAGCATGCCAAGTTTTGATGTGTTTTTTTGATGTTCTTTTGTAGGTGGGAATTAAATTTTAGTTGGTTGTCAATGTGGACCCCAAGAAGTTTGGTCTCTGACACTATTTCAAGAGGAGAGTTATTTTGACTGGTAACTAAGAGTGAGTTTATGTTGGGGGGAGGGAGTTTGGAGGAGTAAATAACATTAATTTGGTCTTGGTGGCATTGAGAGCTAGATGATTGCAAAGCATCCATTGCTCTGTGGAAGAGAAGGCGTCTTGAGTTAGTTTTTGTAGGGTGGAGATAGAAGAGGCAGAGCAGATGATAGTAGAATCATCTGCATATTGGATAATGCTAGAGAAAGGGATAGATTTGTGGAAGTCATTGATAAAGATGTTGAAGAGAAGAGGGCCCAATATGGAGCCTTGGGGACTCGGTGGGGTGTTTAGGAAGGAGGAAGTTGCTTTCTTCCATTTAACAGCTTGATTTCTGTTGGATAGATAGCTAGAGAACCAGTTCAGAGGAGGAGGATAGGTAGAGTTTGGAGAGTTTAGTTAGGAGCAAGTTGTGAGAGATAGTGTCAAGGCTTTGGAAAGATCAAGAAGTAAGGTGGAAACAATTTGTCCAGAGTCTCGGGCTTTATTTACTATTTCAAGGAAGGAGAGAAGGGCAGTCATGGTGCTATGATTGGGTCTGAAGCCATGCTGTGTGGGGTTATCAGGTTGTTGTCTAGGAGATGAGGAAGGCGTTGGGTTTGCACAGATTTTTCAAGGATTTTGAAATGGGGACAGGATGGCTATGGGTCTAAAATTGGTTATGTTATTATTGTTACCTCCTTTGTGTAATGGTATAATAAAGGCTTGTTTCCAAATTTGGGGAACTGTGCCTTCTAGTAGGGAGGTTAATTAGGATGCTAATTGGGTAGGCCAGACTTTCGCAGCAATGTTAAGAAAGTAAGAAGGGATATTATCAGGAGCATTGGTACATGGTTTCAGTTTATGGAGGAGTTTCTTAATAGTAGTAGTAGGAATGGGATTTAAAGTGAAGATAGTGGATTCGGGTGGTGTTGAGTTTTGGGGTGATGTGGGTGAGGATAGGATTTGTGTGGAAGAGGAATTGGTGGATTGGGAGTAGGGAGTTGATGGAGATTGTGGGGGTGAGTGATGGAGTATTAGAAGATGGGGAGGAGGTAGAGAATGAAGAGGTTAGTTTTGAAATAGAGTCAATAAAGAAGGTATTAAATTGGGTGGCTAAATCTAGTTCTGGAGCATTTGGATCTGGGGTAGGAGTATCTGGTTTGCTGGGGTGGAGGAGAGTGGAGATTCCTTTCCAGAATTTTTGAGGGTTATTTTTGTTTTGGTTTTGGAGTGTAGTGAAATAGTTTTGTCGATCAAATGAGATAAGTTTCTTAGCTTTATTGCGGAGCAGTTTGTATTCGTTGAGGAGTGGGGTTGTCTTATGTTTTGGTAGCGTGCCCATACTTTGTCTCTTTGTCTCATGTAGGATAGAGTAGTTTTAGATAGCCAGGGGCTGATTTGGTTTTATTCTCTTAGTCCGTAGGGAGCTTGGGAGTCAAGTAATTTTAAGAATGTAGAGTTGAAGTATGAGACTGCGTTGTCTAGAGGTAGTGTTTTAGACAAGCCCAGTTTACTGCATTTAGTGAGTTTGAAAAGGTTATTGTGTTGCAGCTTTTTTGCTTGCGGATAGTAATGATGTTGTGGGTCCGTTGAAGGAAAGTTGGAAGTCGGTGGGTAAAGGTGGGTAAATGATCACCTAATGGGTCGGGAAGGGTGCCACTTTTGGTAAAATAGTGAGGATGGGAGACTAGGATCCAGTCCAGTATACTCCCATTAGAGGGGTTTTGGCTGGATGAGTAGGCAAGTTGATCAGTTGTGTGAAATGGTAGAGGTTGATATTAGTGTTGTTTGAGGGAGCTTGGATAAGGGTCCAGTTAATGTTTATGTCTCCTAGGATTATGGTTTCATTGCTAATGTTACTGGATAGCCAAGAAAGGATAAGTTCAAGTGTAGAGATATTGTCACCTGGAGGGATATAGAGGGAGGCTATACATATTTGTTTATGGTTATTGATTTGTAATATAGTAAGGAGAAGTTCAGCGTTGTTGAAGTGTGGGATAGGTTTGTTGTAGGGAGAAACTACTAGGGAGGAGGAATATATAAGGGCTACTCCTCCGCCTTTTGAGAGGTCTGTCTTTTCTTATGATGGAGTAGTTTAGGGGAACTACTTCAGAGTCCTTAATATGTGGTTTCAACCAGGTTTCAGAAATAGTCAAGATGTCTGGTTTGTTGTGTGTAAGCCAAGCATGAAGGTTGGGGACTTTGTTAACGATACTTTGTGAGTTTAAGGAGGTGAATAGTAAGGATTTAGTTGTGTTGGTTATAGTGGCAGGGCCTGGGTTGGGATGGATGTCACCGGATAAGAGGGTACTGATCAGGTGTTGTATGTAATAGTTTAGGTTAATAGACAGCAGGGTTGTGAGATTGGGGTTTATCGTGAATTGAGGGATTTGCTAGTGCCTATAGGAATTGAGATAGTGTGATGGGGATAAGTTTGAATCGAAAAAGAAGTAGGTTGTCTGAGTGATAAAGATAGGAGGAAATGGGTGAGTATGATTGTAGTGGAGGTGAATTGTGGTGGTTGGTTATATGAAAGGAATGGGAGCTGAAGCAAATAGTAGGCTGGGAGAGATGGTGTAAGTAAGATAAGGAGAGGAGAAGTATTAGTGAAGGGAAGATGGAGGAGTATTTAGAGAGCATGTTGTGAAAAGTTACAGTAGCACAGTGATAGAATATGATGTTAGTGTAAGGAGATAGTATTATATAGAGAGAGTGTATGATATATAAGAAGTGAAGGAGAGTAGTATTAGATATAGAGGTGTGGTCAGGAAGAGGAGTAGAGTAGGATTGGTTAATTAGATGTAAATGGGGAGGAGAAAGAAAGTTAGTTTTGGCGGAAAGAGGAAGGTGTGTTTAGGGACTGAGTACTGATTGGAGTAGAATGGAAGTGGGAGTGGATTGTTGGAGGGATAAATGTAGAGGTGCAGGGGCGGGTGGGATTTGGGGCAGGGTAGGGAGCGGTCCAGCAAGAGCAGAAGAGGAGCGGAGACTATCAGTGAAGCAATATGAGTGAAGTGTAAGTAGTAGAAGGTAAGGTGGAGTGGGTCTGGACAAAGTGTAAGAGTGGGCTAGAGGTATGGAAGAGGGAGTAGTTGGGGTCAGATTCTGTTCTGGCACAAGGAGAGTTGTGAGTTAGGCCCTAAGCTCAGAAGAATGGAGAAGGGGTGTTCACTGGTGGACTATGCAGGAATACAGAGGGTCACCAGTGTAATACTAGGGCTAATGGAATGGAAGGAGAAGGGAGCAATAGTAGCAAAGAGCAGTGAGAGGTATGGAAGATAGAGGAGTATAGTAGAGTGGGTTTGGCTGCTGGCAATCCTGACAGGGAGTATACTGCTACTGCTAGGAGAGCAAGAGTACAATAGTACTAGCTTAGCAGATGTACGTACTTTATGTTCGTATAGAGTCTCTTGGGTATACTTTGACGTCGAAGGGAGCTGAAGCAGCAGAGAGTATTTCCTTGGCAATAGGGAGTAAGGCCCTAGTTAGGTCCCAATATCCACCCAGGCAAGAACACAGGGGGAAAAGATTCAGGGCAAAAAGCTGAAATGTACAAATGTGTAGTCTAAACAAGTCCAATTAATTCTTCGAACAGCCATCTCCCCAAGTTAACTCCTTCTCCACTTCTGGTGTCATTCAAATGGGATCGAGTTTCTGTCAGCCTGGGATGACATGCTCAACAAGTCTCATTGCTTCGCAAGAGGTGGCTTGCACTTGTCACCCCTAGGCTTTTGAATAATGGCCAAGGCTCTTGCTGCCCTCATAGTGCCTTTTTTAGGCAAGGCTCAAAAGTCAAACCCACCTCTGTAAACAGCACAAATAAAAAAATGAGGATTATGCTACTCAATGCCAAGAGTTTAAATCTCAAAATGCATGCGCTCAAAGCACTCCTCAGTATGGAGAATGTCAACATCTGTGCAGTAACTGAAACCTGGTTCAAGGCTCCACAGAGCACCCCAGCACTACTGGGCTACAACTCATACCACACATTTCAGCCACAGAACATGGACAGAAACATAAAAGGAGGGGGGGTGTATCCATATTCATCAAGGATACCTACACCTCCGGGTTAGTGGCACAGCGTGATACCTCTGAGATCATCCATGTGCAACTTAACTTCGAGCAAATCTGCAATGCAAATTGTGGTCTGCTACAGATCACCCTCCATGACCCAGGACCACCACTCCACATTTCTGGAGACACTGGAAAACATGAAGGTCCTACCAAATACACTGATATTGGACAATTATAATTACCCTACCATTAACTGGGAAAACTACTCAAGTTCAAACTCCCAGGTCCAGCGCTTCCAGGAATTTATCAACTCAAATGCCCTGGATCAGCTAGTAAACTCTCCTGCCAGAGGTGAAAACATATTGGACCTGGTAATCACCAACATGGGCGACAGGTGTTCCACACCAGAGGTCAACCCGTCACTGGTTAGATCAGACCATAAACTAATCACTCTGGATGTCCACACCACACCACTACCCTCAACTAGGGAAATCACAGTGAAAAACTTTTCTATAGCAAACTTCACCTTACTTAAGACAGAGGTGGTAAGTTTCACAGCCCCCATTCTAAAGGATAACCATGTCCAAGACACATGCACTCTATGACCACCTACAAGGATACATGGACCGTGCCATCCCTAGCAAAACCAAGACTCACTCCCCTAAGAGAAGGAAACCAGTCTGATGGACCTCTGCCATAAACAGGCTATACAATAGAAGGAGGAAACTAGTTCAGAAAAAAAGCAAATACCAAGAAGAAAAGACATCCCTGACCAGTATCAGTAAGAAACTAAGGTCCCTCATAAAATCATGCAAGGCTAACTTTGAAAGATAAATAGCCAAGGATTCAAAAGATAACCACAAAGCCTTCTTTAGCTATGTCAAGAATCTAAGTGGCAACTCGCAGATATGCTCTGAGCTAGTGCAAAATAGCACAAAATTTACTGAACCTACTGATATTGCCAACATCCTGGCAGATAGATTCAGTGCAAACTTCAACCCCCTCTCACCCCCAAAAGGGACCACAAGAATACCGGAAAAGTGTAGTGTCCCAGAAATCACAGATGCACAGGTGAAAACAGCCCTATCAAAAGCTAAAAGCACAGCGTAAATGGGGCCAGATGGTGTCCCAGGTTGTGTCTTGCACGAACTACAGAACAAACTAACCCCCCACCTAAACACACTGTTCAAACTCAGCCTCTCCACAGGCTATGTGCCCATAGAATGGCGCACAGCAATGGTTATTTCGCTCCACAAAGGAGTGGCCACAACTGACCCTGGTAACTATCACCCCATAAGCCTGACCTGACTGGTCTGCAAGTCTATGGAACGCATCATCATGGAACTCATTAACAAAGACATCTGGAACCTCCAAACACTTGACCCGACCCAGTTTGGCTTTGTTAAGGGAAGATCATGTCTACTAAACCTGGTTGACTTCTTCGAGGCAGTCACCAAGGACATAGATGAGGGGAAGGTGGTTCACACAGCCTACCTTGACCTCAGCAAGGCTTTTGACACCATTCCCCACTCGGGAATTATAGAAAAACTCACAAGGCTAAGCATAAACCCCTATGTCACGAGATGGGATGCCAACTGGCTTACAGAAAGAACTCACACAGTAAGAACAGCAGGCTCCAGGTCTGACTCTAAGCCAGTCACAAGTGGTGTCCCACAAGTCTCAGTCTTAGGACCCCTACAGTTCAGCACATACTTCTCAGAAGTACAGGCAAACACAGGAGGACTATGGCTAGCCAAGTTCGCCGATGACTGCAAATTAGGAGCTATAATTGACTCTGCGGCTGACACAGACATTCTCCAAAAGGGCCTTACTGAAACGGACACCTGGTGTCAAAGTCATGGTCTCAAGCTAAATGCCAAAACATGCATAGTCATCCCGTTTGGGAAAAACAAAACACCCATGAATTACCACATAGGTGGCAGTCCCCTTAATACAGAACAGGGAATAAGAGATCTGGGGACCCAGGTAGATAGTAATCTCTCCTTTGACAATCATAATGCCAAAGTAGTTGGGAAATCCTTCTATGTAGCCCATCTAATTAAAAGGTTCACATCTAGAATTAAAGAGGTTATAGTGCCCCTCTACTCATCACTCATCAGACCCTTCATAGAGTACAATTCCCCATTTGGGATGTACCTCACAAGACACTTCCAACAGCTGGAAAGACCACAAAAGTACCTCACCAAGAGGATTACTGGCCTCAAACATATGTCATATGCAGCCCAACTGGAAAAACTCTGGCTGTACTCAGTGGCATATCGCTTACTCAGAGGTGATCTATTCTTGACTTACAAAACCATGTCCAACTCATATTTGATGGACATGCTCCACCTAAAGAAATCCAAGTCACTGCGAGCCACTCACTCTAGTGAGCTAAACCTCACCACAACAATAAATCGAACATGTTGGAGGAATAGATTCCTGTCACAGAGACTCCCCATGCTTTGGAACAAAATTCCTAACTATATTAGGCAGAGCCCCTCACTAACACTCTTCAAGAGAAACCTTGATGAGTGGATGGGTAACAGAAAATACACCCCTGGGATCACTTCATTGGGTCTTCTTGACAGAGGCTCAGTTAATTAATCAATGGGGCGGCGAAAGCTGACACACTCTGGCTAGGGTTATAAATGCCCTCGAGCAGATAGCCTAGTACCTACCTATGAACCTATGAACCTATGAATACAACAACTTATAAATATTGGAAGAGTATAAATGAACTACTAGTAAGGCAATAACCTGAATGTAAAATCAAATCTTTTTTTTTTCTTTCAGTTTTACAGTAATATTTGATCCTTATACAGTGAACATCTTTGTAAATAGTTTGTTATTCTTGTTCATTATACCATTCTTTTTTTTAATTGATTTTTTACGTAATATAACTTAAAATTCTACACAACTATTTTAACAACAGTGTATATTTCAGTTTTGAAATATATAAGTATGTAACTGCCTTGGATAGATTTGCATATGCTATACTAACCAAGACCAATGTACTTACTTGATTAACAAATATATATATATATATATATATATATATATATATATATATACATACATGCACAACACACACACACACACACACACACACACACACATGTGTATGTATATATATATATATATATATATATATATATATATATAGAGAGAGAGAGAGAGATATATATATAAGTATGTAACTGCCTTGGGTAGATTTGTATAAGCTATACTACTACTTGTTCACATACGCTTCTGGTGAAAAATCCATTTGTCTGCCATCTTACTGCACTCATGATGTCACTAACATTTGTCATTTTGCCATGGAAGAAGGTACAGTCATTGCTGGTTCTGCTGAATCCATGAAGACTAGTTTTGTGTCAAGAATGAAGGAAACTAAAGTCATTTTATAACACCTTCTGAGGGACAAGCTGCTGGGTGTGTCTGTGATGGACTACATAAATGAATGACTAGCATGACCTGGTTCAAACACTGATGAGGACTATTGGTATCCTATGATCCACAATAGATTGCAATCACTGCTACAATGAACTCAGGCACTGCAGTCATGGCCTCTTCTAGCAGTTGGAAGAAGAGGTTCATGGAGAGTTCCCTGCAATGTACTATAAGTGTTTATATAAATACATTTCTTTATGCTGACTGTATAGCTATAAGTCAAGTAGTTGCACTCACTGCAGAAGTAGCCTGGGGTTATGTACATGTCAAGTTTTATCAGTCCATATCAGGGGTACACTGGAATTTTCTATGAGTGGATATGCATTATTTAAGCATATTTACAATATGTAGGTAGTGAATCTATGTACAGAAGGCATCAACTGATGCTGCTTTATCTTACACAGACTGAAGATCATAGCCATAGCTTATTGCTGGAAATTTGTGTAAATAATGTTTGAAGCACATCATGTACATATAATACATAACAAGAGAATTATCAACATATAGATCTCATAGATTGTTCATATATATGCCAGGAACATTAAACTTTATGACCAGTCACACCTTGCCAGTAACTTTCCTCAAACTGCACCTCCTTTCTCCATGAGGGCCATACCAGTTAATCCTGGAGTAAATTTGTGGATACTAATCCAATATTCTACATTATATTTAAGGGAAGATAGTGAGTAAATTGCTTAACATGTGGGGGAGTTTATTCCAGATGTTTGGGAGATAATGAGTTATAAACCTGCCCCTCCACCAAGTTCTATTACCTGTCAGTGAAGGTTCATTGTCCCAGTTTCTAGTAATGGTGTAATATTAGACTTGCACAGATACAAGGGGATCCAAGACAGCTGGGTCTCTAATGGAACAGTGAGTGATGCAGATATCTCTCCTCAAAGGTCTATGGGACACTGAATAAAGACATAGAGCTTCCAGCCTCTCATGGTTGCTAATGGACTTTAGACCTGTGCTCATTTAAATCATTATGAGAATTTCTAATTGATGTATATGTTTACTGAGCTATATACCAAATGTGTTTATAATTGCAGTAATAAAAAGCACTAGTCAACTGTAAAGCAATGGCTCCAAGTAAAATAAAATTCAAAAAAGAAGAAAACTGAGCCAGACCACCACGGCTTGAAGGAATACAGGTCCAAAACATGTACAAAATCACTTTATTGTGAATGAAGAAGTAAGTGCTTTCACGGTTCCAACAACCACTTCATCAGACTACAGAAAATGCAATAAGTGTGCTTGCTTATAAATACAAATCAATCAAGCAACCTAAGGTGCATAAAAACATGTGTACCCCCCCCCCTCAATGAGACATATTGTCTCTAGTATAGGCTGGCTGACTGAGCCTTTGTCCATTTATGTGGAAAAGTGATTACATCCAGTCCTTGACATATGCAGTAGTGTACTTAAGGATACTAATACTTCCTTCAGAAGTTATATGACGAAGTTAAGAATATTACAGGACAGTATCTTTTTGTCACGATGGACATTGCATCATTATTCACGGTCATCCCCAATGCATGGGGGATTGAGAATGTTAGACATCTACTGCATTCCAAGCATTTTTACCCTAATGACAAGATTCATCTGTTATGTTCACTTTTAGAGATTATCTTGGAGAATAATATCTTCTCCTTTGGCGATGATGTATACCTCCAGAAGATTGGCATGGCTATGAGCACCCCCTGTGCCAATAGCTACATCACCCCTTGCATTGGTTGAATGGAAATCAAATTCCTTTTTAGCTGAAGGAGCTTTTAAAAAAACATTTAAAATGGTACACTCGTTTTGTGGATGACATGTTTTTTTTCTGTGGGTTGGCACACATGATGAACTGGCTGTGTTTATTGAATTTTTGCATAGCACTACCTCTTTTTTAAGATTTACTTGTAAAGCATCATCAGAAGAAATACAATTTTTAGATGTCGAACTTAAGAAATCCGATATTCTAGGGGTACAGACCAGCATCTATAAAAAACCTACAATGAGACATGCATTGCTACACAGAGGTAGTATGCACCCCAGATTTGTTGGTAACAAAGTGGTTAAAGGGCAGATAATGAGACTTCACAATGATGAATCTCAACTTCAGATTGCATTGGATGATTTGGGGAATGATTTTGTGCTAAGAGGTTACTCTAGGAGAATGTTTGATAAATATGTATCGGAATTGATGATGGAGAGAACCTCTAGAGGTAGACTGTTTTTCTCTGATAAAGTAGATCACATGTTATATGAAGATAATAGGACACAAAATAAACTTAGGTTCCCACTCACTTATAGTGGTGATATAGGTGTTTTTTGTGATTTTTTTAGATGCAATTGGAACATTCTAAGAACCATAAAAGACTTTGATGGTGTATTGGATAATACCCCCAATTTTGCTTTTAAGAATAAAAAGAGACTTAAACGCCAGCTATGCTATTTGGAAAGAAATAATAGACAGGGTTTTATATCACAAAGGAAGGGTACTTATACATGTAGGAATTGCACAGCCTGTAGGTATGTGCACTCATGTATTAAGTATATCCATTTAGACCCTCGTTTGATATAGAAGTTACACATTATGCTTACTGCAAGACTAAACATATAGTATACTTTGCTTTTTGCACATGCTGTAATGAATTGGATGCTCAAAGAAACATACAGGAACATTGTAGGGACATTAGTAATCAGAAAATCACCAGTGCATTATATAAGCACATAGAAGAAAAAAAAGGTACTCTACATTCCTTTAGATTTTTTGTCTTGGAAATTCTCCAGGAAGGTAGAAGGGGGGCATCAAGAATCACACCAAAGTTGCGGAACAGAGGTGGGATCTTAAGTTAAATGCACACACTTCACCTGGCATTAACTAAACTGTCTCCCTTAAACCCTTTCTTAAAACTAGGAGCTTGAAACATTAACTAATATATATTATATTTATTTGTCTCCTATTTTTATTAAGGTTTTTACAGTTTTATAGTTTTTATATGCTGATTCATACTTATTAATATGTTGATTGGATTATTGTTTTATTGCTTGACTGATTTGTATTTATAAGTAAGTGCACTTTTTGCATTTTCTGTAGTCTGATGAAGCGGTTGTTGGAACCGTGAAAGCGCTTACTTCTTCGTTCACAATAAAGTGATTTTGTACACATTTTGGACCTGTATTGCTTCCAGCCATGATGGTCCGGCTCAGTTTTTTCTTTTCTGTGTTCATAATTGGTCTGATCAATGCTAAATGTAAGGGAGTGATTTTCTCTTGAGAACATGATGACATTCCTTTGGCAATTAGTTCTGCTAAATAAAAGTATTTCCTGACAGCCATTGTCACATGACTGTCAAAAGAGGGGTTGTTATCCACCCAAGTTCTTACATTTCTCACTATAGTTTTGTTTTGTGCTAGCATGTGGTCTGTACAGTATAATGGTGGGTGGAGTTGTCTACCAAAATGGATGTTACTACACTTATTGCCATTTACTTTAAGCCCATGTTTAGTACACATTGAGTTTACTTGAGAGAGTTCATTTTTAAGGGCTTGGGTAATAGTAAGTGACTTAAAATAACCACAAGTTTTTTGTCATCTGCAAATGTTGTTATCCAGATGTCTTAACTCTCTGTTTAGAGATATGAGAAGTAAGCAATGAAAAGGAGTGGTCCCAGCACTGAGATCCAATGGACAGAGCTGGCCAATTTCACACTTCATAATGATGCACCTGTAACTCACATGCACACATTGTATGGCTTCTGTCCTTCCACCAGTTTTCTAGCCATCTTGCCACCTGTAGGTCAATTGTAAAGCATCCAGCTTCTGTATAATGCTAGTATGTGGAATGGCAATGGAATCAAGATTTATCATCTGTGCTGTATGTTTTGAAGAGGTTTATCAGATTCATTATATAGGATCTACTCTTCACAAAGCCAAGCTGTTTCAGGTAATGTCTAATATGATTCATGATGTACTAGTAACCAAAAAACAGCCGGTCAGCAACAGCAGTAGTCCAATGAAGGACTATCCCTAAGCAGGTACTAGGATAATAGGAAACACATGGGTCCCAACAATACAAATTGAATAAAACTTTATTGGATTGAAGCACTTTTCGTTTCACCATATGAAACTTCTTCAGAATAAATAATCTACTCATTGGTGTTCTTAAATACCCATAGTGGGTTGGTACAAGTTTAAAATCAAACATTTCATTGAATGCTAGTACCAAACAATTAAATTAAGTAACCATAGAAAATCACAGAATTGTAAAAGTTAAAGTATGTGTTTTTTTATATTACATAAGCAACCACTTTAAAAATATACACTTTGAAAATATGTATACTCATGAATGTAGGTTTAAATATTTTGTTATTTTGTGTTTTGGTGTAAACAAGAAAAAACAGAGCACAAAAAGTGCATCTAATACTTCTACTATATTTTATTTATGTACCTTCACCTACACCACTACTCTCATTTTTAAAGCAGGAACAATAGAAAGGTGATTATTTAACCATGGAATGATGCAGGCATCAAGTTGGAGTTGCCATATTAACTCCAGAAGCTCTAACCGGGTGTTGTAGTCCCACCCCCACCCCCCGTTCAGAGGGTTTCACATGCTCAATAACCCAACATCTAAACTATGCACTTTTACATAACATACCATATGGTGCTACGGTAGCATTGTCACCTGACAGTAAGACGTCGTCCTGTTCGATTCTCAGTGAAAGCATCTTCTGTGTGGAGACATGCGTGAATGGGCGTACCTTCGTTGAAGGTTGTGCATCAGGGCTGGCAACTTGGCACGTAAAAATCTACTGCCAATCATTAGCGCACCGGAGTTCCGCTGTGGTGACCCCTAACCTGGAAAAGCTGAAAGACACAACAACAACCATGTCTGTATAAGGCATTAGTTTCCTTTTTCTTGCAAATATCATGGATGTGTTTGTATATCCTATTTTTCAGACTTCTTTCAGTTTTGCCTATATAGTAGGCATAACATAGAGAGCAATACACCAAAGAAATCACGCCCTTGATTTGACAGTTATAGTAACCCTTAGCTAGCATAACCTTATTTCTGTTAACATGACTGAGGCTTGGAATGGAGAGCTCACTTTTGTTGACAAAAATCTGCATTGGGAACAATGTCCACATGGAAAAGTTCCTACTTTTCTTCTAGCCCCTCGAGTAGTGTTGGTTACCTTGTGGTTATGCTCAAAAGCCCTTTTTAAATTTGCCCCCTTCTTAACAAAAACTAAATGTTAGGGGGAAATTAAATACTTTTAAGCTATTGGGAATATTTTTAAACATCTCCCAGCATTTACCAATGGTCTGTTTAATTTTGATCGTATCTTGGTTATGTGTAACTACAACAAAAACTGATCACCCCCACTATTGTTATTCCAAGTGTAATTCCTCCTCTCTGATATTTTATTCCTATCCTCTGGTGGTACCCCAGGAGATGGATCCAGGGTGTTGACTTGGGGTATATATTTAGTACCCCACACAGTACACAGTTCATCTTTTATGGTGTTAATCAAGTCAGGAGGGCAATCCCTTGCTATAAAGAAACTTTTTATGGTTTCAATCTCCTCAAACAGATTTTCTATAAGAGAGGTCATTCTAACTGCCATAACCCTCTGTCCTTTCACAATGTTTTTCTTCTGGTGGTAGGGAGTATTACTTTCAAAATATAAGTAGGTGTTACAAAACCAATGTTTACGATATATCTTGGATGTGAAATATTTTCTTTCACTGTCCTTTGTAATCTGGATGTTATTTGGTGGATGAATTTTAAAAAAACAGTTGTATTCTCAATATATTCCATAAACTGGTTTATAACTCTGAGTGGTCCATCCCAAAATAATATTATATCATCCAAAAATTGAAAATACCCCTTGTTATGGGCAAAATATTCAGAGCTAAATATATATTGTTTTTCCTAATGCAGCATTATGAGGTTCACATACACTGGGGCACATAAGGCTGCCATGGCAGCACCAGCTAGTTGTTGGTAATATTCATATTGGAAAAAGAGTAAGTTGTTTTTTAAAACTATTTCCATGTTTTCCATAACTAGCCTAAAATTGGAAGCTGTTAAGAATCCCATCTCAGTAAATAGTTTGAGGAATAATGGAGAACAGGTCCCTGAAATCTATGGTAATAAATGCCATGCTATCCTTATAAGCTAATTTACCAACCTTATATAAAACGTCCCATGAGTCAATCAAGATATGATCAACTAGACTGTAAAAGGGCTTTGATTTGGTATCCACAAATATAGCTAAAGGCTGGTTTGGAAGCCACCTGATGCAACAATAGGTTTGAGTGGTGGATTATATGCATCCTTGTGGGTCTTTGGTATCCTAAATATCCCTGGTATGACTGATTTATCCACCCACAAGAAATGAAACAGTTGTTTATCTATCGTTCCTTGAAGTAAGTTGTCTTCCAGTACCCAGTAGGGACATTAATTTCCTTACTGTCCTTCAGCCAGTTTTCTATCCATCTTACCACATGTGGGTCAATTGTAAAGCATCTACCTTCTGGATTAATGTCAGTATGTGGAATGGCAATGGAATCAAGATTTATCATGTGTACTGTATGGTCACTTTTTTCAGCCTCCATACTCTTTTGAAGAGGTTTATCAGATTCATTAGATAGGATCTACCCTTCACAATGCCAAGTTGATTCAAGTAATGTCTAATATGATTCATGATGTAATAGTTTAAGAGGTAAGTTATAATACAATTCTTGGCTTTGCAAATGATATATAGCCTGATACAGCTTGTACTAATCCTGATGGGTTGTAACACCAGCCTCTTTGAAAGCCATCACCACTGCAGTGTGCCACTTTCAGAGACAAAACCATTAGCAAGGCTATGGAACGTATCATCATGGAATTTATAAACAATGACATTGGTAATCTCCAAATTCTGGACCCCACTCAGTTCGGGTTTGTAAAAGCCAGATCATGTCTCCTAAACCTGATAGATGCCTTTGAAGCAGTCACCAAAGCTGTAGACGAGGGTAAGGTGGTTCACACAGCCTATCTAGATTTCACCAAGGCTTTCAACATCATCCCTCACTCTGGAATTATAGATAAACTCACTAAGCTAGGTATAAATCCCTATGTCACAAGATGGGTTGCCAACTGGCTCACTGATAGAACCCACACTGTGAAAGTAGCAGACTCCAAATCCGACTTCAGACCAGTCACAAGTGGAGTACCACAAGGTTCAGTCCTAGGTCCTCTCCGGTTTGGTATCTACTTCTCTGAAGTACATGCTAACACAGAAGGTATTTGGCTAACGAAGTTTGCAGATGACTGCAAACTAGGAGTCATAATCAAAACTCCTAACAATGTGGACATCCTTCAAAAGGGCCTCACTTAGACAGATGCCTGATGTCAAAGCCATGGCCTCAAGCTCAATGCCAAAAAGTGCATTGTCATCTCTTTTGGTAAAAACTCTGTACCCATGAACTAACACATAGGCAGTAGTCTACTTAACACTGAAAGTGTGATAAAAGACCTTGGGACCCTGGTGAACAGTAGTCTCTTCTTTGATAATCACATTGCCATGGTAGTCAGGAAATCCTTCTACGTGGCACACCTCATCACAAAAGGTTTCTCATCCAGGAAAAAAGAAGTAATTGTTCCTCTCTACTCATCACTCATTAGACCCATTATAGAGTACAAAGCCCCTTTTGGTATGCACCTCTCAAGACATCTACAACAACTGGAAAGGCCACAGAAATACCTTACAAAGAGGATTACTGGCCTCAAACAGATGCCCTATGCAGACTGTCTCAAAAAACTCCAGCTTTACTCCATTGCATATCGCCTACTCCAAGGTGATCTCTGCCTAACATACAAAGCTGTGCCAAACCTAGAGCTGATGGACATGCTCCATTTAAGGAAATCCCAATCCCTCCAAGCTACATGCTCTAGGGACCTAAACCTTGTCACCACAATGAACAGAACATGCTGGATGGATAGATTCCTGTACCAGAGATTTCCCATACTCTGGAACAAACTACCTATCTATATCAAACAAAGCTCCTCATTAGCACTCTTTAAGAAAAACTTTAATGATTGGATGGGAGAAAGAAAATTCACCCTGGGGATCACTTCTGTGGCTCTGCTTGACAGAGGGAACAGGAAAATAATTTTCTTGGGTGGTGAAAGCCAGGGTACCCTTTTGGCTAGACTTATATAGGCCCTAGGGCCAATAGCCTAGTACCTACCTATGAACCTATAAACCTATGTTAAACATGACCTTACAGGCAAACTTCTTAAACTGAAAATGGTGAAATTGGAACTAAATTTGTTTGCAAGAATATTGGCAATTTCTATTAGGTCAAAATAGGAGACATTGTTATGAATAAGCTCAGAGCAATGTAGCAAATTTTTTTTTAGTTTTGTAATATAGCTAATGAAAGATTTATAGTCATTTATGGCTTTATTTTTTATTAATTGCTTTTGATATTATCCTGAGAAAAGGTAGTTTTAAATCTAATAAGTAATTGATGGAGTTTCTTGTGATACTTGGCTCTGGTAGGGACTGCTAATCTATGCATTTTTCTAAGTGAGTGTAGAATTATTAGAGAAGCTTGTTGCTGTATCAAGTGAGGTACAGTTATAAGTAAATCTTGATATTTTGCCATAGAGTTGAGATTAGCATGTTTGAACTCCTTAAATTTGATGGAATTTGCTGTTGGGGCTTTTGAGAGTTTAAAAGAGGTCACACAATTGTGGTCAAACTTAACTGGGGAATAAAACATCAGAAGAGTAGTGCAACAGGCAGTCATATTTGTAAGAAGCATCTCAAGAATGCTTTGTTCTGTAGTAGATTTCTTTGACAACTGTTCAAGATGTTTTTTATTAAGTGTGGGAATTTTTATGTATATATTACATTGAAGGTATATATGTCCCAGTTTATTGAACGGTAGTGACATTAACCCAAAATAATATAGATTTCATTAGTAGGGAGAACATTTAGAATACCCCATAATTCCATCCTCTGTACCTTGCTTTCCAACATGCTTCTTAATGACCTTCACATTGCAAGTAAACAAGACACTATTGTCCAATAAGCAGATGATTCAACACTCCTCTGCTAGACAAACACCTTTGGATAAACTCCAACAGCTGACAATGGAGTCTTTATCTTTTATTAAGTCATGACTTTCTAACTCTCAATTACTGCTTGCCCCCCTCTCCCCCCAAAAATTCCAGGCTACTTCTATTCAGCCCTATGTAATATACCAATGGGAAATTTCTCCTTGACATAAATTTCTCTAACTATACTATTACTGAGTTTGTCACTAACATGAAGCTTCTTGGTGTCGTCATCAATGAAAACATGAAAATTTGACTATGATATAAAAGAAACTGTTAAAAACTTACTGTAAACTAGGAACACTCCACCAAATCAAACCTTTCCTCTATGACTTGACTACAAAACTCATTACAAACCTCTTATATCAAAAAACTCCTATCAAAACTAAAACCTACCTGTTTAGCAGCTGACCAACTCCCTAATGACTTCTTAAAAAATGCTGCATGCTCAATTGCCTATCTATTCTAATCAATCATTCCATCTCAGAACAATATGTCCCCGTACTATGAAAAATATCCCATATCATCCCCCTCTACAAGGGAGGCCCATCTAAAGATCTCTCTAATTATCGGCCCATTGTCATTCTCTCACCGCTAGCCAAAATATTAGAGAAATGTATCCATAAGCAGCTCCTAGACCACCTCACTACAAATAACCTCTTATCTAGTTCACAGCATGGCTTCCATCCAAAACACAGTACCTCCACAGCCCTCATAAGTTTCAATAACTGCATCAACCTCCTCAAAATCAATGGACAACTAGTCTCTACTATATTCCTTGATATGTCCAAATCTTTTGATACGGCATCCCACCAACTACTACTCAACACTCTAGCCTCATTCAACCTCAACTCTACAGCTCTCAACTGGTTTTTTAGCTACCTTACTAATTGACAATAGGCAACTAAATGGGATAATAAACTCTCCACACTCCTCCCAGTCTCTGTTGGGGTTTCTCAGGGTTCCATCCTTGGCCCTCTCCTTTTTATTATATTCACAAATAGTCTAAACACTGCCACTAAATTTGCTTCTATTATTCAATATGCTGACAATGCTACTCATTTGCTCTGCTCCCACATCCAAAGAACTCCAAGATAAACTGCAAAAGTCATTTCTAGATATTGAAAATTACCTAAATGAACTTCAACTCATCCTAAACCCAAACAAAACAAATTGAATGATCTCTAACAGGAAATCCAAAGAAAAAAACACCTCCTCTCTCCATCTACTCCACTAATGGCACTATAGTAGAACTAGTTAACCAAACAAAACTACTTGATGTCATGATAGACAACAACCTAACATTCAATAAACACATATCACTCACAATAAGGAAAGTTCACATCAAACGTGGTGCACTGTATAGGGCCAGACCTTACCTTACTCAAAATGCCAGACTAGCCACAGCCAGATCCCACCTCCTATCTACTCTTCTCTACTGTTTTCAACTTTTCACTAACCTGCACAAGTCTGATTTACATCTACTTGATTCCTGCTATAACAAAATAGCAATTTTTTTTCTAATATATCCACCAGGACCCATCATTGCCTTGCTCTTCAAAAATTACACTGGTTTGAATTTCCTAGTCTGTTATTGCTCAGTCAGCTCACCACTGCCCACTCCATTGTCCACAAACATGAAAACTGCCCTGCAGTCTCCACCCTAGTGCAACTAAATACTAACCCCGGGACCCTTAGATCATCTGATAAACTTATACTCAAGGTTACAAAGTACTTTGGTGACTCTTCTCCTTCAAAGTCGCCAAACAGTGGAACCTATTACCCCAGAATATCCTAAAAAAACACAGATTGTCATAGTTTCAAAAAACTCCTAAAGGAATACCATATCAACAATGGCTATTTTCCTGTAATACTTCTTGCTAGTTTATCATGCCTTCAAACAAATGTTTTCTATTCTGCTATCTTCTTGTCTTACTTCTACCAAATGAAAATACCACAATGTTTTTTAGTTATATATATAATGAGTTTCATATTACTGTCTGTAATAAGGCTTAAGAAATGTAATGTTTTCTGTTTTGCATTCACCTTTTTGTAAATTGTGATTGTTGACAACTGTCAAACTTTTCTGTATATTGTTTGTAAATCTTTTAAAAATGTTTGTAATCCTTTTGTACTATTGTTATGGAGCTTATCTCCCTGGGTCTCTGCTGAAAATGGGCTACTTGCCCAGCCAGACTGTACCCGGTTAACAAATGTAAAATAAAATAAATAAGTTATGTCTTCCTTCCTTTTGCCAGCTCTTCTCTATGCAACCCAAATACTTATTAATCTACAAAACAATTAATTCACCTTCTCAAACAATGGCACAACAAAGTAACAAGATTTCAAGCCATTGCCTAGCAATTAAACAGCTTTTGCTGGACAGAAGCTACACACAGATTAACAATAACTACTCAGCCTGCACATTCTCATTCATAAACCAAAAATAATTCCCAGCCTCAGAGTTTGGCTTAGTCTAGTGTGCGTTGTTTTAAATATATATATTTTTAAATATATTCTCTGGTGGTCTAGTGGCCTCACATCTATGTCCTTTTCCTGGACATGGTGAATAGACATGAGCCCATGCTGGCCTTCATGCCTGCATTCAATATGACCAAAGTTCCACATAAAGGTGAAGCTTCTGCCTTTCCAAGAGCCGATTCATTCCAATGACATTTGCTAATGATCCAGCCTCAGACATTGCTAACAGTACAATTGGAATTGTGGTGCTAAACGGATTTATAGTATGCAACTCCACCTGCATGACCCCCTGTCTGTAATACTAGGTCCATCATACTGATGGAGCTGCTCTGCCAGAGAAGGTAATCTAAAATATCAATTTCTTGCATAGGTTTGGCACTATTCTTAGAATAGGTAATATGCTTGAGTGACATTGAATATTATTGAATTGCATTCTATTTTATCAGTGTTGAGGGCACCCAATACTGATAAAATCTAATTAATGTAGGGGGGCCCACACAATTTAGTATAGCTCAGCACTGCAAAGTATTGAGTTAGGAAAATCTGACCCTGGGGGAAGCAGGCTGGATTCTACAGTTTACAGTCATAAAAGCAGGATTGTAGCGGCCGTGCACTCGTATTGCTCAAATGTTTTCCATCCAACCAGCAATGCAGCATACTCTAGATAAACATGTTTTCAAAAATAGTGTCAAAAGTATTAGAAAATCATTGAACATGTTTTACATGATTCAGAAAAAATTATTACAGGAAAGCAAAGTGCAAAATATTACTCTTGGTAAAAAGGTTATTTGCATTGCCTCTTACATGCAATGTTGGAAGTGTTATTAAGCAACTGAAACCGGTTTTGCCGAGAAAAAATGAGATATTATCTAACTAGAGCCAAGAGATTCTCCTTTTACAAGTTTATGATAATATGGAACAGGCATACTGCATTTTAATATGATAACAGAAAAGGGGCATACAGCACTTTTCACACACACACACACACACACACACACACACACACACGCACGCACATACACGCACACAAATACACACAGACGTGTGCACACATGCGCGCACATGCACACACACACACACACACACACACACACACACACACACACACACACACTCTTACATACAGATGTGCCCACAAAATGCAGCCATTTAACTTATTATTTGCATGTGTGTGTGTGTGTGTGTGTGTGTGTGTGTGTGTGTGTGTGTGTGTGTGTGTGTGTGTGTGTGTGTGTGTGTGTGTGTGTGTGTGTGTGTGTGTGTGTGTGTGTGTGTGTGTGCGTGTGTGAGTTAAATAAATGACTTAGACACTGACATCTGTAAACGTCCCAGGATAAAAATAGGAGGCAAAATATTTAGGGAAATTTGATAGTGAACAAACATCCCATTGTTGACTCTTGACTGTAACAGCACTTAATGGGTATGTAACAACTGTCCTATCATGTAATTGTTATGCAAATGTGAAAGTACTGTTATATTCGGGTCTCATTCTATAGAAGCACTTTACAGGTTTGTCTTTTTTTCCTGATTGTGGAGCATAATCACTGCACTCCTTGCACTGCATATGCATTCCAGTTTATTTCTTACCTTGTTAATGAATTGTATATTTATATTTTAATATTGCACTATCCTTTTTACTTGGATCCTTTCTCCCCAGCCTGGGCATCTGCTGAAAATGTTTTTTGCCATCCAGTCAGACTTTCCCATTAAACAAAAGCAAATAATAATAATAATAATAATAATGACAGCCAAAGTAGTGCATTTCAGATAATTGCCATCACACATATACATTTCAACCATTGCCATCCTTATTGTAGCACACACACACACACACACACGCACACACGTACACATGCACACATGCACATACACACATACACATTGTTAATCAACATTGCACAGCTCAGCTGTATTAAAGGAAAACATAATGCCTATCTTCCTATCTTCCTACAGGCTGTAGTTGGCTGGCAATAGCAACGGAACTGGATCAGTTACACAATGCAGTACATTATTTAATAAAAATAAAAGTAAAATAAATGCCTGCTGCTTTTCTGTTTCATCATGAATACAGCTTTCTTTAAGAAAGTCCACTGCATTGTTCTCTGCAAGTTCGTCCACAAGTACATTTTTCCTTTATTTTTGATTCTCAGGCTGCCTCAGGCTGTAGTCACCTGGCACAGTAATAAGTAACAGAAATGGCTGCTTACATCTTCACCTAGCAGCTCAACTAGCCCTCCTCTCACTGAAGCACAATTTTTGATTCATCACAATGGCACGAGGATCTGTAATAAGACATAATCTTATTTTCTGTAGAAGCATTTATACAAATGTGAGGAGGCCATTTTGAAAAGAGCCTAGCCAACTAAGCAGATATGTTCAGTACAAATCAGAACACAGCACTTGCACAGAAGAATCTTCAGATGGGAAAATCAATTGTTCTAAGTATAAAAAATAATAAAATAAAAAAAAAATAAGACAATTTAAACATAGTTTAATTTTGAGCGGCTGCAGCCAGCAGCCTAGCACTATGAGGTACAACTGCTTAAATTATTATCATAGGACTTAAATAATCTGCTTTCTTGTAAAGTATAATGCAAAAATCACATCTTGTAAATTTATCATAGGTTCATAGGTTGGTACTAGGCTATCGGCCCTAGGGACTATACAAGCCTAGCCATAACAATTCCTTGGATTTTTCTTCCCACAATATTTACTTCCCTTGACCCCTGTCTAGAAGGGCGACTGATTTGATTCCGCAGAGAATTTCCTATCTCCCATCCAGTCATCAAGGTTCCTTTTGAAGAGGGCCAAGGAGGCGCTCTGCTTAACATGTATGGGCAGTCTATTCCAGAGTATGGGGAGTCTCTGAGTCAGGAACCTATCCCTCCAGCATGTTTTTGTTCATTGTGATGACAAGGTTTAGGTCCCTGGAGTATGTGGCTCTGATGGATTGGGATTTCTTTAAGTGGAGCATGTCCAACAGCTTAGAGTTTGACATGGCCTTGTATGTTAAGCAGAGATTGCCTCTGAGTAGATGATATGGCACAGAGTATAGCTGGAGTTATTTTACATAGTCAGCATAAAGCATCTGCTTTAGGTCTGTGATTCTTTTAGTGAGGCATCTCTGCGGCCTTTCTAGCTGTTGCAGATGTCTTGTGAGGTACATACCAAATGGGGCGTTGTACTCTATAATGGGTCTAATGAGGGATGAGTTCAGTGGGACAATGACCTCCTTTTTCTGGATGAAAAGCCCTTAGTGATGAGGTGTGCCACATAGAAGGATTTCCTGACTGTTGTGGCAATGTGGTTATCAAAGGTGAGACCACTGTCCACCTGTGTCCCTAAGTTTCTCATCACACTTTCAGTGTTTAGTGTACTGCCACCTATGTGGTAATTCATGGGTACATGGTTTTTCCCAAAGGGAATAACTATACATTTCTTGGCATTAATCTTGAGCCCATGGCTCTGGCACCAAGTATCTGTTTCTGTAAGGCCCTTTTGTAGAATATCCACATCATTTGGGGATTCAATAATGACTTGCAGTTTGCAGTCATCTGCAAACTTTGTTAGCCAGAGTCCCTTAGTGTTGGCCTATACTTCAGAGAAGTAGATGCCAAACAAGAGTGGTCCCAGGACTGAACCCTGAAGTACTCCACTTGTCACTTGTCTGGAGCTAGATTTGGAGTCGGCTACTTTTACAGTCTGGGTTCTGTCAGGAAGCCAGTTGGCAACCCATTGAGTGACGTAGGGATTAATGCCCAGCTTAGTAAGTTTATCTATGATTCCAGAGTGGGGGATGGTGTCAAAGGCCTTGTGGAGGTCCAGATAGGCTGTGTGGACTGCCTTACCCTCGTCCAGAGTTTTGGAGACTGATTCTAAGAAGTCAATCAGGTTCAGGAGACAAGATCAGCCCTTCACGAACCCAAACTGGGTGGGGTCCAGTGTTTGAAGGTTGCCATTGTCTTTGTTTATAAGTTCCATGATAACGCATTCCATGCCCTTGCAGATCAGACTCGTCAGAGTGATGAGACGGTAGTTCCCAGGGTCCAAGGTGGATCCCCCCTTGTGGAGTGGGATAACTGTAGCTGTGCCCCACTCAGTGGGCATGAAGCCTGAGATGAGTCTATGATTAAACATGAAACTTAGGTGAGGTGCCAGTTCATTTTGTAGTTCATGTAGTACACAGCCTGGCATGTCATCTCGTCCCATGGATGCTGTATTCTTAGCTTTGTAGAGTGCGGTTTCCACCTGTGTGGCCATGATTATCAGAATTTGGCAATCTTTTGGTATTGAGATGGGCCCTTTAGGGGTGAAGTTGGCACTAAATCGATCTGCCAGGATATTGGCAATATCTTTGGGATCAGTATATTTAATGCCATTCTGTTGTAGCTCAGAGCATATTTGAGCATTGTCATTTATATTCTTGACATAACTATAGAATGCCTTGAGATTGTCTTTGGAATATTTGGCAATTTTATTTTCGTAACTAGCTTTGGGTGATTTTATGAGGGATCTCAGCTTCTTACTGAGGCTGGTAAGATATTTTTTTGCATCCTGGGATTTTCCTCTTTTCTACAACAGTTTCTTTC
Source organism: Protopterus annectens (assembly GCF_019279795.1). Classification (NCBI taxonomy): domain Eukaryota; kingdom Metazoa; phylum Chordata; order Ceratodontiformes; family Protopteridae; genus Protopterus; species Protopterus annectens. The sequence continues at coordinate 49,702,691 of NC_056736.1, forward strand.
TTCTGTTGTATACTTTGTTTATGGCAGGGGACCACCAGATTGGCTTCCTTTTTTTGGAGGAGAGCGTCTTGGTTCTATTTGAGATGGCACGATTCATGCATGAGTGGATGTGCTCATACAGTGCCTTAGTGTAGGATTTAGCAGTCAAAGCTCCCATCTGCATTGGTGTCATGAAGTTTGTCACTTCAGACTTGAGTAGCATGAAATTGGCTTTGGAGAAGTTTTTTATGGAGGTTTCCTTACTGGAGGGTGGGGGTGGGATGTGGATGTTAAGGATGATTTGCTTATGGTCAGACCTGACCAATGAGGGGGTGACCACTGGTGTAGAGCATCCATCTCCTGTTGGTAATGACCAGGTCTAGGATATTGGAGCCCCTGGTGGGACAAAAGATTAGTTGATCCAAGGCGTTGGAATTTATGAATTCCAAGAACCGTTGGGAAAAGGTGTTGGCACCCGAGTAGTTTTCTCAGTTAATGGCAGGGTAGTTGAAATCACCTAGTATTAGGGTGTTTGGTTGTATCTTAATATTTTCCAGTATGTGAGAATTTCAGATGCATTGTGGTGGGCAACTAGCCTGGAGGTGTGAATATCCTTGGTGAATATGGACACTCCTCCACCTTTAGTGTTTCGGTCTAGGTTTGGTGGCCGAAAGGTGTGGCAAGAGTTGTAGCCTGGTATTGCAGGGGTGCTCTCTTGAGCCTTGAACCAGGTCTCAGTTACTGCACAGATATCTATTTTTAGGAGTGCCTCGAGAGAGTACATTTTGAGGTTTAGACTTCTAGCATTGAGTAGCATTACCTTCAGATTTTGCATGCTTGTATCTGTTACGGTGGTGGTTTTGTCCTTTGAACCTTGCCTAAAAAAGGCACTATAGGGGTGGCAAGAGCTTTAGCCAGTAACCTGAATCCCAGGGGTGACAGGTGCAGACCATCTCTGGCAAAGCTTCGTGGTTTGTCGATCATGTTGTCCCAGGCAGACAGATACTGGATGCCCTTTGAATGACACCAGAAGCTTAGACAATTGTTGAAGTCAATCATTTTGTTCTTAAACTGTGGTATTATTCTGGGCAAAGGCAGGATGCTACTCAGGGCTAGGGTCATAACTGCCTAGGCCACATGATCAGAGAGCTCTTCCATGTCTCTTTTCATGTAGTCCAGGGAGGTATGTCTCAAGTCATTCACTCCAACATGGACAATGACAGAGTCGTATTTGTACTTGTTGTGGAGTGACTTGAGTGCATGTGTTATGTGGCAGATCCTGGCACCTGACAGACAGTTGACTGTAATTTTCTCCTTGTTCAGCCTGGTGAGTGGGACATCAGTGTGCCTGACTATAGAGTCACCTATGACTAAAGTGTTGGGTACATTGTCTTGCCTTAGGGGCTGTTGTTGGGTGGCACACTGGTGTTGTGAGCTATGTGTCACTTTGGTTGTGACTGGTGTTTGTTTGCATTTCAGCTTCAGAGGTCCTTGTTGCTTGGGCAGGTTAATGTTAAGGGCCTCTGCATATGTGGGTTTAGTGTTGCTATGTGTGGGTGTTGATGGTGTGGGTTTTGAAGGGCTATGTGTTGCTTGAGGTATAGTGCAGGTGTTAACCTTCTCCTCTTGACTGTCTAGCACAATCTTGGCTGGAGAGAGCTTTGCTTCCAGTTTGGCTATGTAAGTGCATCTCTAGCAGGTTGTAGTGTTGCGTGGTAGGAGGTGAGAGTTGTCTGTATACATGAGGCAGTTGCTGCATTGCCCCAGCATGCCCAGATTCACCAGGTGGACAAGAGAAATCATCGGAAGCTGACCCTTAGCCATGCCTGTTTAGGTGCTTTTTTGTAAAGTACAAGAGCTGCTTTCCCTTACCTTTGCAAGGTACTTTGCAATTATAGGCTTTTTAGTGCCTACGATTAATTTCTCCTTATTAATAAGGAGAGTTGAGTGCTTGTATTATTTTAAGGCTTCCTAGTGCTTTCCAGCAGGTTCTAGAGCAAGTGCTAGTCACAGGGGTTCAGATTTTCGTACTACTACTACTGAGAAACCAGCTAGTTCTAAGGGAAAATTTGAAGACCAGACTTTCTGGCACCTGGAATAGTTTAACTGTAGCCCCGCGGTGCTGCACAATGCGAAAAATGTGCAAACCCATACATCACAAGATGGGTTGCAAACTGGCTAAGTGACAGAACCCACAGGGTCAGAGTTGCTGGAGCCATGTCAGACTCAAAGCCTGTCACAAGTGGTGTCCCACAGGTGTCCCACAGGGCTCAGTCCTGGGTCCACTCTTGTTCGGCATCTACTTTTCTGAAGTACAAGCAAACACAGGAGGGTTATGGCTGACAAAGTTTGCAGATGACTGCAAACTGGGCACCATAGTCGAAAACACATCTGACACAGATATCCTCCAGAAGGGCCTCACAGAAATGGATAACTGGTGCCAGAGCCATGGCCTGAAGTTAAACGCCAAAAAATGCATAGTCATACCCTTCAGGAAAAACAAGGTTACCCCTAGCTACCATATAGGTGGCAATCCACTGAGCACAGAAAAGTCATCAGGGATCTGGGGACCCAGGTTGACAGTAGCCTTTCGCTTGACACTCATGTTGCTAAAGTAGTTAGGAAAACCTTCTATATCGCCCCTGATCATGAAGGGATTCACATCTAGATCAAGGAAGGTCATCGTCCCCTGTACTCATCACTCATTAGACCTATGATTGAGTACAATGCCCCATTTGGAATGTATCTGACCAGACACCTGCTGCAGCTTGAAAGGCCCCAAAAGTTCCTCACCAAAAGGATAAAGGGTCTCAAAAATATGTCTTATGCTGCCCGACTGAAAGAACTCCAGCTCTATTCAGTCTCATACCGCTTGCTCAGAGGTGACCTGTGCCTGACATATAAGGCCATGTCAAACCCAGATTTGATGAATATGCTTCACCTCAAAAAATCTAGATCCTTCAGAACCACAAGGGCGGAGACTTAAACCTTGACACGGTTATAAATAGAACATGCTGGAGGGACAGATTCATCACCCAGAGACTCCCTATGCTGTGGAACAAAATCCCGGTACATGTGAGGCAGAGCACCTCTCTGGCCTTGTTCAAGAGGAATCTTGACCAATGGATGGGAGATTGCAGATATACCCCAGGGATTACTTCAGTGTCACTGCTTGACAGAGGCACAGCAAAATGATAGGCATAGTTTTTATTCAAACTAAAGGGGTGGTGAAAGCCACATAACTATGGGCTAGGCTTATAAATGCCCTTGGGCAGATAGCCTAGTATGAACCTATGAACCTATGAACCTATAAACACGTGTTTTTATGCCAGAGAGTTGAAAGGGATAGAAATCAGCCCAAAATGGCTAAAATAATTTTTTCAGAGCTGGAAACCTCTCTGCTAGTACAATGCTCACCACTCCCACTGGTAAACAGTAGGACTTCTCTCTACCACAGCAAGGTCTGGATAGCTCTGAACACAGAAAATAAAGTCCTGAAACCAGCAAAGCCTGGGATCTGGACTATACCAGCTAGGAAAGGCGGGAAACGAACAAAACAAGATAGCATTTTTTTTTTGGTTAAAACGGACTAAACAATGCAATAATACACTAAATAAACACATAAAAGGCTAATGCACTTGAGTGTGTAGGCCTAAACAGTAAATACATTTAGAACTCTACAAAATTAGCAATTTAAAACTTTTTAAATAAATTAACAGCTAATGAATGAATACACAAACAAGAACAAGTTTTGGTTAATCGATGTGCTCAAGGTCTCACAGGAGGCAAATGAAGGCTGAGGAAGTTGAACTCTGTGTCACAGAATCTATAGCTCACAGGTATTACCCCTATGTACCATATAAATATATTTGTTACTTAGTAAAATGATTCATAGCCTTCTTTACACATAATGCTCCTTGCAATATAATTAAACAAGTCTCTCATTTTAATTTAGGTAGATAGGCAGACAGCTAGACAGACTGACATATGCATTTGCCTAGATTGGGCATATGTCTTTGCCTAGATTAGAAAATGTGAGTTTCTCTATAATATTACTATGTAAGAAACTGCAGATTCTAAGGTAAGTAATGAAGCATTTTATTAAGGTCTAGTGAAAACTTTTTTTCATAAATGTAGGTCAGCCCTCTTATGCAACCATACATTATTCTAGGTGGTTTACCAGGAAATCTTTGAGTTAGACTAATTGTATGGACCACTTAGTCAGCAGTGGAAAACTGTGAATACTTTTCCGACTATTACCATGATTGAAGCATGTCAGATTATCTTTGACTGTAGGACTTTTGAAAGCCTTTAAAGTCATGTTACACCTTCAGCACAACCATCTGCTCTGTACAGCACTTTGTCATTATAGAACTGCATTAGTAGATTCAGGCCTGCCAATCAACTTTTCCTTTCTCCTGTCTAGAAAATACTATGTGCTACCTCCACTGGCATTCAGGTTATCTATAAAAATATGTTTTGTTCATTAGATTTCCATTTGCTTTGCTGGTCTACATTCTGGAGTACTTAGTGTGATTTGCTTCCCTTCTGTTTCAGGTCTCCTAGGTGCATAGAAGCTCTCATCTATTTCCATTAAATGATACACATTTATTATCAGTGTTTTATATAATGGACATTTTCTCTGTCTGAATTGCACAGTTGTGGTGTGCCAGGCAGGATATGGCTTCCTTCAGTTATTTAATTTGCCTTTAGTCATTGGGGTTCTTTCTGTACTTAATATCATCTAATGTAAAATCATGAACTGCATTCTTCTGTGAAGTGAATTAAAATTACCCAAGTTTAGCTTTGGCACTAGCTTAATGTCAGTATGTCCCAGACAATACAATCTCATGGAAGACAAGGGCAGCTAGTTCATAAGGCTCTTTAAATACCTCTTCTTAGAACTCAATATGCTCTATTACTCTAGAAAATAATACCTAATAAATATATTTTTCACAAACTTATTATGTTAAAAAAGCAGTATTAAGTGGTATCTATATTTTTCTTCCCGGTATTTAATACTTACAATGTTTGCAGGTTTCTTCTTTAGCCAAGAGCAATTGCATTTTGAGGTCTGGACAGGGTGAAAGTTTCTAGAAGTAGCATTGTTTTCAAAAGAAGGGCTGAGGTGGGTGGGCAGAATTTGGCACATCGAGTTAGAATGAGTCTATTGAACTGTCTATGCCATCCAGTGCAGGTACTACAAACTGTTATATTCCTGCTTTCCTCTTTAAGGGTGTAATGCTTCCCATAGGATACAACGGAAGCACCTTTAGATGTGTGTGTGTGTGTGTGTGTGTGTGTGTGTGTGTGTGTGTGTGTGTGTGTGTGTGTATAATATATATATATATATATATATATATATATATATATATATATAGGTCTACTTGAAAACACTGACACGCCAAAACACCGACGACGAGAACACCGAGACCGGAAGATCGACAACTGAGATGACAGACAGTTTAAAAGCCCAACGCTGAGAACACCAACATGTTAAGGTAAATGTGCGATAGTGACAGACTTTAGGGTTCGGGGCAGGTTAAGTGAGTTAGGGTTAGGGTGCAGGTTAGGTGAGTGTGCGATAGTGACAGACCTTAGGGTTAGGGTTTGGGTTAATATTAGTGCATAGATAGTTGTGTATGTAAGGTTTAGTGTAGGTTTGTAAGGTTTTTGGTGTGCTTGTGTTGTGTGTGTGTTTTTCGGAAAAGGTATTTGTTTTGTTGATTGTCGGGATTGTGGTTTGTCGGGCATGTGAAGTTTCGTACTTTTAAACTGTCGGTCAACTCAGTTGTCGATCTTCCGGTCTCGGTGCTCTCATCATCGGTGTTTTGGCATGTTAGTGTCTTCAAGTAGACCTAGATATATATATATATATATATATATATATATATATATATATATATATATATATATATATAACCTTGCAGTTCTTGGCTGTTATTCATAGTCATTACACAAACACATTAAGTCTATCCATGCTATCTGAGAATGTGCACAACAAAACTATGATTCATAAAGACCACTTATGCTAACGTAAGATGTCTGCAGATAAGTGTAAGTGAATGAAGTCATACTGACATGTAAATAAGGAATGATGAAAATGGTTTATGCTAATGAAGCATTCCCTTGCTTGTTTCTAATTCATATTGAACTTTTTCCCACTTTTCTGCTTGGTCCATAGATACGTTATATAAAGAGGAGTCTTGGTTATGCTAACTACTTTGCAGTCCGTGAAGATCCTGTCACGTGTGACTAGACGTGTTATTTCCTATTGTGAACTGCTTTTCTTTGCTGAGCCTAAACTGCTTATAGTTTCATAAGTTTTTACTCAGCTGATGACTACAAGGTCTTTTAAACCTAGTCTTGCATCCCAAATCTATGACAAGTTCTTGTACCCTTGATAAGTGTAAGCAGGAGCTTGGGAAATGAACCATTAACAGGCTGCCTGTGTCCATTAGAGACATAGGTGTTAAACCAGGGATGAATTTCCTGTTCCCCATCCAATTATCCAAGATACAGTTGAATTGGGTTAGAGATAAACTCTGCTTCACATGGATGGAGAGCCTGTTCCAGAGAAGGGGTATTCTCTAGGATACATACTTGCCTCGCCAACTGGTCCTTCTTATATCACAGGCAAGGTTTAAGTCTTTAGAATGGGCAAGCTGTTTGTTTTGCAAATATGCAGGAGGTCCATCAAAGTGGGGTCTAGCAATTCTTTGTATGCCAGACATGGATCTCCCGTCAACGGCCTATAGAAGATAGACTACAAGGATAGGGCCTGGAGGTGATCTGCATAGGTCATGTTACTTATGCCCTATATTCTTTTAGTGAGGAACCTCTGTGGATATTCCAGTTGATGGCTATGCCTGTTTAGGTTCATACCAAAGGGGGCATTGTACTCAATGATAGGTCTGATGAATGCTGAATACAGTGGAATAATTACTTCCTTGGACCTAGATGCCATAATTTTGTTTATAAGTTCCACAACATAGAATGATTTTCTCATTACTATAGACACGTGATGGTCAAAAGCAAGATTACTATTTATGTGTGTCCTCAAAATCCTGATTGCTGGGTCAGCTCTTAAGGGTGTGTAGTCAACATGATAGTTACCAGGGGTGGATGAATTCCCAAAGAATACTGTTGTGAATTTATTGGCATTTAGTTTTAGTCCATGGCTCTGACACCAGTTATTTGTGTCAGCCCTTTCTGGAGGCATATGTGTTTGTGGGGGATTCAGTAACAGCTCCTAATTTGCAATCATCTGCAAATTTAGTCAGCCAGAGGCCATTGACATTTGCCTTGACTTCAGAGAAGTAAATGCCAAAAAGGAGTGGTCCCAGGACCAATGCCTGAGGATCTCCTCTTGTGACTGGCCTCTTTGTGGAGGTGGACTTCCCAATTCTATCTTCCTGGGTCCTGTCTGTGAGCCATCTGGCTATCTACCGGATGACATAAGGGTTTATACGTAACCACTTGAGTTTGTCAACAATGCCTGAGTTGTGTATTGTGCTAAATGCCTTGGCTAGGTCAAGGTAGGTAGTGTGAAACATTTGCCCTCATCCATTGCTTTGGTGACCTTCTCAAAGAAGTTCATCAGGGTGAGTAGGCATGACCTGCCCTTGATTAAACCAAATTGGGTCAAGCCCAGTCTGGAGGTTTCCTATGTTATTAGTGATCACTTCTATGATAATATTTTCCATGGCTTTGCATATGAGACTAATAAGACTTATGGGTCTGTAGTTTCCATGATCTCTAGATGACCCACCTTTTTGCAGAGGGATGACAGTTTCCATTCTTCATTAATGAGGCATGAAGCCTGTTTGGAGGCTACAGTTAAATAGCCGTTCTAGAGATTCTGACAGGTTATGTTTCATGCTATTTAGACGGCATCCTGGGTATTGTCTGTGTGCATTGATGCAGTGTTCTTCGCCTTAGAGAAAGTATTAAGGACTTGTTCCCCTGTGATAGCAAGGAGAATTATATTTGATGGTATTTCCTGAGGGAAGGTTGAAAGGGTGAGAGGGGTAAACTTGGAGCTGAATTTGTCAGCCAATAGGTTTGCTATATCTTTTGGCCCAGTATAGATGGCTCCATTAACAATTAGCTCTGCACACAATTGTGGTTGCCTTTGAGGTTGCGAACATAGCTAAAGAATGCCTTGTGGTTGTTCTTGGCCTGGGAGGCCAGCAGAGTTCACCATCCAGGATGGTGGAGCTATAAGCAGTGAATAAGTCAATATAAATGTAAATCATATTGATCACTGATGCAGTAGCCTTAGCTATATGGGTTATATTCCGTGGGGGATAGAAAGCACGGCCACATTCCAAAGCTTCAGACACTCTCCATGTGCCCAAACTGTCAAGAAGCTCTAGCTGAGCTGACTAAAAGACAAGCTGGGTGCCAAACCCTTCAGAGCTTTACTGCCACCAAAGAGTATGCTCCTCTAAGGCTTTCAAGGATCAGTGGTTAGATCAGATTCATTAGTAGCTATAAGTGTAGCTGGGTTTATATTATCTTGTTGAAATGGCATAACAGCTAATGCCATTTCGATGACAAATAAACAGCGAACTGCAAAAACAGCGAAAGCCCAGGTCAGCGATTTTTCAGTAGACCAACAAGACACAACACATCAGTTAAAACATTCAAACTGGGGGGCTTCACCCCCCACACCCTCCAATGTGGAGGGCACAGCCCTCCACCCCACCAACTAAATATACCAGCTCCGAGATTGCTCTACAGAGGGGTAAAGGGCAATGTCATGGTGACGGCCAAGCGATTTTTTTCCCCTAGGAAAAAAAAACTGCTGACCTGAGCTTTCTCTGTAATTCCAGTTCACTGTTTATTTGTTGCCAAAATGGCATTCACTGTTATGCTGTTTTGACAAGATAATACAGGCCCAGTGTAGCCATCATGTTGACATGATAGCTCACTAATTTGTGATCATTAAAGTGAAACAGCAAAATATGCTAATGATAGCATAAAGGGCTAAAA
>NC_056736.1:49716666-49811666 GCF_019279795.1 Protopterus annectens
TATATAATACACAGACAGGATTCCTGTGAACTTAACCATGTGTGAAGTATGCATCTTTCATGCTCACAGTAGTTTAAAAGGTAATGTTTCCTATGACTACACACAAGTTAGAACAGCCACCCAAAATAATTTAAATGAAATATCAAAAGCAATCTATAACAGTTCTGCAATGCAGATGACACGTCTGTGTAACTGTGTAATACATCACAGCATCAAAAATAATTCACAATGTAACAGTAGAAATGTAAGATAACTATTATAAGTGCTATTGCCACTGCTGTGTGTGGCTTTCAGGTGGAAATCACAAACTTAACACATTTTTCTTTGTGCAAACAGATGTAAAAATGCCAGACCTTGCTGCAAAGTTATAATACACTCATCTGCAGTAACTGTGCATATAGCAATTAAGTACAAACTACAAAATAAAGGCAAGGTAACCTTTTGTAGCATACCTTTTGTAATGCAGACATAAGTGATATAACTGGGCTATGCCAAAGTAAAGTAAATGGATAAAGAAAAAACATTAAGATAAAAAAATGGTTGGAGTCGGCATTGTAATTCACCCTAAAATGTTGCAATAAAAGTATTATGCAAGAATATACCATGACAGTAAAGCAGTATAGAAAGTAGATAATCCTCTAAAAGTTGCATTTATTTAGAAGTATCAAGCTCTCTGGATCCAAACAGTATCCCCAATACAAGTACATTAGAGACATGAGTATATTTATATAGTGCAGAGTTATCCCTGTGAACACTGTGAATATACAAATGAGATTTAAATTGTTAGCATTCTTGAATACCACAATATGCACTAAGTGTAGGGTAGGTAAACAGGGTGTAAGGAGCTACATTGTTTCATGCATACCTCCTAGCACTGAAAGGATGAACTATGAGAGTGTTACCTGTTAATAGTTTGCAGGTGTCTATGATTAGTCTGACTGCAGGAACAATCAGTGTTTCACAGTCTCCCCATTGGTATACACTTACTGAGGGTGTTTTAGGGAGAACAGACTTACTAAAAAATCTGAAAGTACATTGACTCAGGAAGACAACATTCCCAACATTCAAATTAAATTTACTTCTGCTTACTAAGAAATGCTGTTCATATTCAAGGGATCACATTAAGAATTGATACAGATAAAATATGCAATACAACTGAGATAGAATTGCTCTAAAGAAAGCATAGATAAGAAAATTAGACACCACACAAAGAAAAAATATAACTGTAATGTTTGCAGCCTTTGTTTTATATTGTGTGAGTACATTGGTAACCTAACCGTTGGCAACATCATAATCATCCAGACATTCACTGTCAGATGATAAAGAACAACTTTCATAATTTCTTTCTGTTACACTTTCAATGTGACTTGATACAATGTTACATTTTCAATACATTTAAACAATGTTCCTACTTGCCAGTATGTGTCCATCCCTGTGGAAAATATGGAAAATACTCTTCAATGATTCTTCTTAATACCTTAGTTTAATGGTTAAAATCCATCCATATTCCTGTTGCAAGATAACGAAGTTAATTAGACATCAGACATATACATTTAAAGTACTTCTTTCAAAATTTGTTTTCCCTTTATCATTTGCACATCATTTGACATTGCTCTCCATTGACTGGCAGTGGTCAAGGTCAAAACTGACAAATTTTATTTGAACCGCCATCAATGGCACAATTAAGACTGGCATTGTTGTGCTTTCATCAGTAGTCTGTACAGTACTGACTAAAGAAATTCAAGCTGTCAGAAACATCTCTGGGCATAATGCCTACATTTGTTGAGCTTAATGAAACAGTACAGGTGATGTAGGGTATGAAATTAGCTCCCACATCATTTTACTGAGGGACATCATAATAAATCTTGATACCCATTTCGATATATGAATGTTTTGATGTGAGAAACTCAAGTAAGACAAAGTCCAAGAAAAGAGGCACTGGAAAAACTAAGAGACTTGTATTAAAATTGCACTGTTGTCATCCTGTTCTCAGTAAAGGTGATTTGGTATCCAAGGTTAAAAAAAACACTCTAGGTGCCTACCAACTGCTGTAAACAGCCAAAATGTCCAAAAAAGCAGCAAGTTAGTTGTAAACAAGTCCTCAGTACACCAGCAAACAAAGTCCAAAAAAAAGATGCACTGGAAACACTCAGAGACTTTTATTAAACTCGCACTGTTGTCATCCTGTTCTCAATAAAGGTGATTCAGTATCCAAGGTTAAAAAAACAAAACCAACTTGCTGATTTTTGTGGACGTTTTGACTGAGTTGTTTTTTTAACCTTGGATACTGAATCACCTTTATTGAGAACAGGATGACAATAGTGCAATTTTAATAAAAGTCTCTGAGTGTTTCCAGTGCCTCTTTTCTTGGACTTTCCTGGTGTACTGAGGACTGGTTTACAACCATCTTGTTGATTTTTGTGGAAACTCAAGTAAGGCCAGTATTGACTAAAAGTTACAGACAGATAAATGACTTGAAATCATGTCAGTGTTAATTGTGTGTGCTGTATGAAAAATGAAAGCATTTCTGCTGTTCCCTGTGCCCTTCTCCATTCCAATAGCATTATCTAAAGTTCTGATATTGTGAGACATACATGATAGTACTGATGAAGTAAGGAGATGTGAGAAGGCTGAATGTTTCAAGGTAATGCAGTAGTAGCTCTGCTCATTGCTGATATACTCTGTGATTCATTTCATGTCTCTTCAAATTGTTACCCCAAAGGAGTTTTTGAATTCTTCTGATAAGCATTGCCTCCTGCACTTGTACACCACTTTGCAGTGTGAAATGTACCTTTCAGATTAAGAAAAAGGTGAAAATTTAGTTTAGGCTGCTTATGAAGTACACACCAGCCTGGCAGAATTGAGTGGCTGTCAGCACTCTGTATAGTACTCAGTAAAGAAAATATACCTGTCAGGTAGCTTTCAGTGTTGCAAAAGGTATAAGTGAAGTGAGATTTGAGGAAAAGGACATCTGATGCATGGTTTGAATCCACTTAACTTATCATTTTACAGATGGTGATATGAATACATATTTAATCACATTTTATGATACAACTGTGTTGTTTTTAAAAAGCAACTCTTGTCACTGTTGCTAACAACATGTGATATTTAATCTGTCCACTTTCACATTATTTGTCATTTACTACAAGTCTGATAATGTGTTTCACAAAGGACATGTCTGGTGTTGCACTTTGATATGAGAAGGATGAATATGTCACTTGAATACACTTATTGCTCTGGCTATTGATATATATAGCCATTGATTACCCATTATTTGTCAGCTTTTTTCTCTATCATAAATTTTTTAATGCCTTTTTCATTTTCACTCAACTCTGCAGAAGGCAAATATGCTTCACTACCTAAGGAAAAAATGAAAAATGTAGCTTAGGTTGCATTATTTAGAGCAAATATGCAGAGAATACACCTGATAGCTTCAGACCATGAGGCCCAACAGGAGAGATTAACTTGCCTCAGAGAGGCACGGGATAACAATAACTCATTTCCAAATTCAAGGCAGAAATTATTTTCAGTCCATCAATCACTAGCATATTGTGCAGGCATACCTCAACCTTGATATCAAGCATGCATTCCTTCCCCAGTAACTGTTGTTGTGTGCATTAGACAATGAGAATTGTGTGGGTTCAATACCCAGAAGTAGCAATCAGTTTTTATTACAGGATAGTATCTCTAAAAGCGTAACAGCAAAAGTAAGTCAGGAACAATTCAAATATGGAAATTACAATTATTACATTTGAATGCATATATCGTCTTCGTCATAGAGAAATAAAGGTTGCACTTTCTTACATTCTAAAACTGAGATTTCTCTATTTTATGACACATTCATACCATAACATCATATATGGATGTGGCAAAGTGTAAAAAACTAAATTATCATAATTATGTATTGTTCCCAAAAATTGTATTCAATAAGTAAATTAATGTGACATGCCATGGATCTAAGTATATTTTTTTGTCTCCCCCCAGCATATCTCCCTTTGTGTGTTTAGTGTGTTTTATAATTTATTAACATTCTTCTATTTGCATATCTTGCTGCTGAAACCAATATATAGCCAGCAACACAAAGAGGTAGACCAACGACCAAGGCTCATCTTAACATACCTGCACATATGGCAGCGCAGGCATCCAGCATTTCAGGTTCACAGCCTGTCAGTGCTGCCTCCACAACCCCTGCCCTACTGTTACATCTGTGTCAGGTAGTTTTGCCCTGGTTGTTGGTGTAGTGAGACCCTGCAGGAGCAGCACTAGTGGAAGTTGTAATTTTGTCACCCAGCAGGAGGTGGCATAGCTTATGGAGGATATGATAGAGAAGGGCCTCAGTGCACATATCATCAGGGTTGAATATGTCCTGTATCAGATTGCAAAGACAATGCCATGACTGGCATTGACCCAGGGAGAGCCTACAGGAGACTGTGATGACAGTTCTGAGGGTGAGGACTAGGTTCTCACTGTTTTCAAGCTGGACATGAGTCTACTTCTGATGTCTCCTGCCTATCCCTATTCATAGTATCCCACAACCTTGTGTCTCCATCACCATCCCTGTCTGGCTTGTATGTCCTGTATAAATTTCAAAGCTATCCTAACCTACCGGACCCTATTATTCCAAATCACCTTTCCCAACATTCCTCTCTCTTCCAAAATAAATGAATAAATAAATAAATAAATAAATAAGGAAAAGGGCAGTGGGCCCACAAATGCCCCATAAAGAGCTCTCCATTTTGCCTATGTGTCATCTTAGCACACATTATCTTATAGGTTCGTAGGTGTGTACTAGGCTAATGGCCCTGGTGCCTTTACAAGCCTAGCCCATAGGATTACCCTGGCATCATGCCACCCGACCTTTGTTCCCAGTACTTCTGTTGAGTAAAGCCACTGGAGTGATCCCTGGGGTGAATTTTCTATTTCCCATCCACTCATCAAGATTTCTCTTGAAGAGGGACAGTGAGGTGCTCTGCTTGACATGTATGGGAAGTCTATTCCATAGCATGGGCAGTCTCTGGGTTATGAACCTGTCCCTCCAGCATGTTCTGTTGATTGTAGTAATGAGGTTGAGGTCACTGGAGTGTGTGGTGTGGAGGAATTGGGATTTCTTTAGATGTAGCATTTCTAACAGATCTGGGTCAGACATGGCTTTATAAGTCAAGCAGAGTTTGCCTCTAAGTAGGCAATATGAGACAGAGAGTAGTTGAGTTTTTTTGAGTCTGTCCATATAGGACAAATGTTTAAGGCCTAGGATCCTCTTTGTGAGGTACTTTTGTGGCCTCTCCAGTTGTTGTAGGTGTTTAGTGAGATACATGCCAAATGGGACATTGTACTCAATGACTGGCCTAATGAGGGAAGAGTAGGGGGAGACAATGACCTCTTTCTTCCTTGATGCAAAACCCTGAGTAATGGAGATGTGCCACATAGAAGGAATTTCTGACCACAATGGCAATGTGGTGGTCAAAGGAGAGGTTGCTGTCAACCTATGTTCCCAGATCTCTTATATCGCCTTCTGTGCTCAGTGGACTACCATCGATGTGGTCATTTATGGGAACTGTGTTTTTCCCAAAGGTGATGATGACACATTTATTGCCATTGAGCTTAAGGCCATGGTTTTGACATCAGTCATTGGTCTCAGTGACGCCTTTCTGTAGGATGTCAACATCACTTGGGGAGTTAATAATAGCTCTTAACTTGCAATCGTCTGTGAACTTTGTCAGCCAGAGCCCCTTCATGTTGCCCTGGACTTCAGAGAAGTAGATACCAAACAGGAGAGGAACCAGGACCGAACTCTGTGGGACTCCACTCATGACTGGTCAGAAGTCTGACTTGGAGTCAGCTACTTTCACACTATTGGTTCTACCTGTGAACCAGTTTGAATTCCACCTAGTGATATAGGGGTTGAAGCCTAGCTTAGTGAGTTTTTCTATAATTCCTGAGTGGGGAATGGTATCAAAGGCCTTGGCCAGATCATGGTAGGCTGTCTGAACCACCTTGCCTTTATCCACAGCTCTGGTGACTGACTCAAAGAAGTCAACCAAGTTGAGCAGCCATGATCTACCCTTCTCAAAACCAAACTGTGTGGGATCCAGAATTTGGAGATTCCCTATATCCTTGTTTATTAGGTCCATGATGATGCGTTCCATAGCTTTGCATATCAGGTTCATCCGGCTAATGGGGTGATAGTTCCCAGGGTCTGTAGTTACTCCTCCTTTGTGGAGATGGATGACTGTAGCAGTGCGCCATTTGGTAGGGACAAAGCCTGAGGTGAGACTGAACAGGGCACACACGTGAGGTGCCAGTTCACTCTGTAGTTCATGTAGAACACAGCCAGGGATATTGTCAGGTCCCATAGGAGCTGTATTCTTAGCCTTGGACAGTGCTGTTTTAACAAGTGCAGCAGTAATACTGGGTGCGTGGCAATCAACTGGTATTGTGACTGGTCCCTTGGGGGGGTAAAGTTGGCACTGAATCTGTTGGCCAGTATATTGGTAATATCTGTTGGCTCAGTATAGGATGTACCATTGTGATGTATCTCAGAGCAAATCTGGGTACTGCCATGGAGACTCTTTAAATAACTATAGAAGGCCTTGTGGTTGTCTTTACTATCTGCTGCAATTCTGTTTTCATAGCTAGCTTTAGAGGATTTGATGAGGGATCTCAACTTTTTGCTGAGGCTCATAAGGGAGTTTTTCCAGTCTTTGGACTTCACCTTATTCTGCATCAGTTTCCTCCTTCTGTTGTAGAGTTTGTTTATGGCAGGGGACAACCAGATTGGCTTCTTTTTTTGTAGGAGAACGTCTTGGTTCTATTGGATATGGCGAGATCCATGCATTTGTGTACGTGTTCATACAGTGCATTTGTGTATGATTTGACAGTCATGCAACTGCTCTCTATTTGCATGGGTGCCATGAAGTTAGCCACCTCTCTTTTTAGGAGCCCAAAGTTAGCTTAGGAGAGGTTTTTCATGGTGTTTACCTTTTCAGGGATGGTGGGAGGGATGTGGATTTCCAAGGTGATTAATTTGTGGTTGGATCTAACCAGGGAGGAGTTGACTATTGGTGTAGAGCAACAGTCAGCCATGTTAGTAATGACCAGGTCAAGGATGTTGCTACCTCTAGTGGGGGTAAGAACGAGCTGGCCCAGGGCATTGGAATTATTGAATTCCAGGAAATGTTGGGCAAGTATATTGGTACATGAGTCTTTCAATTCACCATACAACATTATTCTTTTGTCACCCATCACTGGTGTGGTGACTCTCCAAAGTCTTGAAATTGTGCTTACATCTTTATATTTATGTTGTGGGCAGCTCTGGTGATCACCCATGACCCTCCTGCAAATTCTTGCATTCTTTCCCCTTAGTCCTAACCTCTGTTTGCCAACCCCATTTTCACCACTGTAACCTGGTCAAAAAATCAATTCACACACAACTTACATGGGCAGAAACGGCTCATAGAAAAAACATTCACTTTATGTCCTTGGCATGGTGCTGTTCTCCTTTTTATTGCAGAAGCTGATAATTTCAATTTTAATAAACAATTGTCCAGTTACTTTCTCACAAATAAGCTTAAATCCACTGCACAATAGCAATACAGAGTAAAGGCAGACTACAGGAAGTACTGTGAAACAGTTAATTTAACAGTAACTAAGCTGCTGAATATGATAAAATATGATTTTGTATGTGGAGTGATGAAATAATTACCCTATTTATTGAGTGATTTTTTTTGCATAGTGCCATAGGCTCAATTACAGCTGTAGCTCAATTTATTAAATCATGGCATTTCATATTCATATCATATATTTAAATGCAAACATGTATATGTCTGTCCATGTGCATTTCAGTAACATACTATATGAATAGTGTAGCAAGACATCATTTGCAAAAAAAAATTGTAGTCCCAAAAGGGCGAATTATTAAGCCAGCCATATCTTGCTTATGTCTTCATGGTCTTTATTTCTCCTTATGGCAAGTACTGTATTGTACAGAGAATGATACAATAATGATTTAATAAGTTAAAGTAAAACATCATGCAGATGTTCCTACATATCCCAAACAACATGTTGTTGCTGTTCCTCTCTGCATCTCTCTCTTTTTCTCTTCACCCATTCTGCTGTCTAGCACTGATCTTTGCATGAAAGTTGGCATAGAGCAGCACTGAGTACTGCAAATTCCCATTCTAAGTTCAACACTTCAAGATATAATTAAGCATGGCCTAAGGCTTTGCCATCAGCAGTGCAATTCAGATGGCAACACTGTAGTCAATGAGTAAAACAAAATTAAACAAATCAAGTAATTACTGTTTTAGCTTGCACAGCATTTGTATGTCTTTAATAAAATTGTCAGCAGGTTATTTTGACTTCAGAATGATGCTGACTCAGTTAATTCAGTTGTGTAATGTATGTCTGCTCTAAAATGTTTACACTTGCAACTGTGTTACAAGTTTGGTTAACCAATTCTCACATAATCCATCACTGCTGTTGTGCAGCGCAAAGTCCTATGTATGACTTGCAAGTTTGTTGCACATTGTGCAAGTGGGAGACAATACAAGTCTGCAATCATCCCAGCATGAAGTGGCAGGAAAGTTTGATTAATTATCCACTTTTTTACAGCAGCAAATTTATATAACACCTTTTGGTTGTCCTTGGCCTGGGAGGCCAGATTCACCTTTGGCTTTGGTAGACTTTATTTGTCCTCAAAGGTGTTTGTTTAGTTTGATGAGAGTGCCTTTTTCCTGCTGGGTGCTGCACCTCCTAATTTTTGTCATGATTTTCTTCCTTCTGTTATACAGCCTATTGATTTTGTGATTCCACCAGGGTGGCTTGTTTTTTAAGTTATTTCTGTACTTCTTCCTGGTGGACACAGCTGCCTCTATGCAGCTATTAACATGCATGTACAGGGTTTCTGTGAAGAATTTTGCATAGGCAACAGTGTTCTTGAGGTTTATGGGGGCTTGAAATTTTGCCTGGTTATCACTTAATAGCAAGAAGTTAGCCTTAGAGTAGTTCCTGAATATTTCAGGTTTAGATGGGGTTCCAGGTTTTATTTTTACTTCAAATAGACCATTTTGTGGTCTGAACTTACCAGGGAAGACATTACAGTAGGGGGTGTACAGTATTCTCCCATATTATTGAGGACCAAATCCAGTATGGCTGTACCCCTGTTTGGTGTATTGACTATCTGGTTCAGGGAGTTTGTGTTTACAAAATCCAGGAATCTCTGTGCCTGTACATTTGGTTTGTTTGTATTTTCGGCTTTTCCCAGTTAGGGGTCGCCACAGCGGAACTCCGGTCTGCTAATGATTGGCAGTTGATTTTTATGGTGCCGAGTTGCCAGCCCAATGCCCAACCTTCAGCGAAGGCACGCCCATTGACATATGTCTTTCGGAGGCCACTTGACAACTGGGAGGACATGCAGACTCCACACAGAAGGAACTCCAGCCAAGAATCGAACAGGAGAACCTCTTGTGTTTTACAGTATTCCCAGTTAATAGTGGGGTAATTAAAGTCGCCCATGAATCTGGTATTGGGTTGGGTGGTTAGTGTTTCTAATAAGTTTACATGCATGGTATCGGTTTCCTGGGTCATAGAGGGGGGCCTATAGCTGACAAGGAAGTGATATTGGATTTTGCCTATGGTGATTCATGGAGCTCCTCACGTGCATTGCCTGATTGACCAGTCTTGAGATATATTTATTTTTGATGTAAATAGAGATAGCTCCACCTTTAGTCCCTGTCTGTGCAGTAGCTGGTCTAAATGTGTGGAAGTCATTATAACCTTGCACTGTTGGTGTGCACTCCTCTGTCCAGACACATGCAGCAACTGGATTGATCACAAAGATACCTTATAAAAAGAATACAGGGAGTAAATAAAATGTACTATGCCAATTGCCTCTTTTCTCAGTATCATACAGACTTTTGAGAAGTGTTCTTTGCCTGGCATACAAGGCATTCCTGGAGTCTGTTTTGATGAACCTTTTGCAAGTCCACAAAGCAAACAACATCAGAACTATTAGATTAAAAGACTTACATTTTGCTTGAGACATAAAAAGGACATGCTGGAGAGACAGATATGTTTCTCAGAGAATTCCCATTCTCTGGAACAGGCTTCTCATCCATGTGAAACAGAGCTCCTCCCTATCCCTATTTAAGTGCATCTTGGACTAATGGATGGGTAATCGGAAATTCACTCCTGGTCTGGCACCTATGTCTCTGATGGACGGAGGCAGTCAGTAAATCGGCACCTATATAAATCAAATTTGTGGATAACATTTGGTGTGCAGCACTAGGCTTATAAGGACCCTAGTGGTCATTACTCTAGTACATACTTATGAACCTATGAATCTATAATTTTTACCTTTTATGCCAGAATGCTGAGACCATTCCTGGGGGAGCTGCTGCTTCTGTTAGTTACATAGTTGGCCCAATTTTTCCTGTTAGAAACAGAAAACTTAGCATTTGTCTGCTGCTGAGCTTGGAAAGATTATTTAAAATTATTACTAATAAAGAAATAGCATAAACTACTGTATGTTTATTAAGGAGTTGTGGGGTACACTTACCATGCAAACTGCCTTCATTTCATTCTGTGTAGATGTTTAAGGTTCACTTATTAATATCAACTGCCAAGTGTTTAATTTAGCCATTCCATGCCAGCATTTACTTCTCTATATAAGTAAATGTTACTGTTTTTAAACCAATCTTCCTGAGTGTTGCTGATGCAGATATTGACAATAGCCAGTATGTGCACCATCTCTTATTATTCCACTGTCATCATCTGCTGTGTCATAGTCACCCCATTGGTGGAGAAGAGGTATTCCTCTTCAGGTGTTTAAGGGATAAGTGTCAGAGCCCCTCAGTACTGGTATGGACAATTGCATTCTGCCTCATCTTGCTTTTAGCACATCATACCATATCATCTGTTCTCTTCTTACACTGTGCTAATGTGCAGTTTCTTTCACCAACTGGATTGATAACAACTTGATTCCAGGCTTTTATCCTCTCATCTTCTTTGGACCCCCCTTTAACAAACAGACATTTACCATATATCCTATGGGCTGCCATGAGGATGTGGTTTTCCTCATGGCTTAAGTTGTCCTTTTTTACCTTTATCCCATGTTCTCATCATTACTATACATAAAAATATACCACAGTGATATACACACACACACAAAAAAAAAAAAAAGAAAAAGAAAAACACATTGAATGTAATCAGCAGTCAAACAACAGAACAATGAAAGTGCTATTTTCCTACATAAAAAGTTAGGTAACACAAACCCCATAATTATAAACGGTTTACCTTTATACATGTGTAGTGCACATATGTGAAACTGGATTGCGCGAAAGGACATTTTCCAGTTTTCATATAGACAAAAAAAATGCATCAAATGTGCAATGAGTGAATGCACAGTGACATCTGCTCATTGCAGATTAGGCATTTTGGGTGTAGATTGCACAATAGTGGGGGTCGGGAAATGGACCCTTTCCCCACTGTAGTGCGATCTCGGAGTTAGAATATTACATTGTGTGTTCAATGCTGGAGTTCAACACTCAGCGAATCTGCTGTTTGATTTGCTGAGTTTCGAACATCCGTGATGTTCGACATCCAGAATTCAGAATTTCAGTTCACCCAATGGGCCGATCGACAACATGATTTTCAACATTTCAAAGGTAAACCTTATAAACACATGCAAAGTCTCAGTCCAGCCAAGTAAAGTTGTGCTGTACTAATGTCTGCAGTACCATAAATGCATTCTGAACAATAAGTCAATCAATTTGTTAACAAATTAATTATTCTCCTAGCCCCTACAACTTCATTGTATTCATAATACTGTTATTTTTCATTCGTCAGTGACACTTAGAAATCTCCACGTAAAGACAAATGTATGTTCAGCCAATAACACATCCTTACCACTTCAGTAAATCACAATTAAAATGCTGGGCTAGATTCAATAAAGCCTACATGGTACACTAAGACCATGTGCACATTGCGGTACGATGCACACACAGTAGCATGCTGTTTTGTATTCATAAGTGGCACTACACAGTTTATAGAGCTGCGTAAACACAATAAACATCATGGCATGCTAATTACAGCATAAGCAGATGAATTATATGCTAATTAACCAATCCAAGATGGAGGAGTTATTCAACAAGCTACAAAGTAATAGTATACCCTTAGTGCAGATTTTTGTCTCAAATTCAAAACATTATTTGAATTCAGCTACAGAACCTACTCTACATGGAAAGAATGTTAGGTGCTGCTGTTGCCCTTCTGTATGTGTATGTGCAACAGGACAAAGTCTGTGCTGCTGCTGCTGCTGCTAAGAGACCTCAGCCAATAAGGAAAAGGGTGTTTAGACCCCATTTAACTTTTCATGGTCTGCATGAGGTGGAAATTGTAGAGCACTACAGGGTAGATAGAGACACACTACAGGAACTCTTAAACCTTTGTTATCCTCAACTGAGAGCAAGGGAAAACTGAGGAGAACCAATAACTGTGGAGACTAAGGTATGTGTAGCTCTTAGAATATTAGCTACAGGTACCGTCCAGAGACCAACAGCGTATAAGTTGTGAGTGTCACAGGCATCAGCATCCAGGATCCTCCAGCAATTCCTGAATGCTATGCTACATCATGCCAGTGACTACATACATTGTCCCTGTACACCTGAGGACAGAGTTACAACTATGCAGGATTTCTACCTTATAGCACACCTCGCTGAAATCATGGGTACCATTGACTGCATGCATATTGAAATCAAAGCACCACCCATGGAACAGGGAAGGGTACCAATAAATAGAAAGGGCTTCCACTCCACTAACTTCACTCCACTAAAAGCCAGGTCATGTGTAACACTAAGGGAATCATCTTGAATGTGTGTGCTGGCAACCCCAGCAGTTACTATAACTGCCATATCTGACACAACTCTCAGCTCTATAAAAAGTTTTTTTAGAGAGGATATCCCACAAGGTTATTTACTGGGTGATTCAGGGTATACACTTGAATCGTGTCTGATGGCACTGATCAGAGATGCGCACATGTCTACACATCCACTGAAGAATGATATAATGAGGCACATGGTCAAACAAGAAATATTATAGAGCATGTGTTTGTGCTGCTGAAGTCAGTTTCAGTGCCTAGATACATCAGGGAAGCCCTGCAGTACAGTCCCCATACATGTGCTGAAATGTTCACTGTCTCTGCTATCCTTCACAATATTATTCTGAGAAAAAAGCTTCAGCAGGAACAGCAAGGGGAATGGGCACATATACCACCAACACTGGCAAGGTCACCATAGCCACATGCAGGTGAGGAGTCAGATCGAGAACCACCAACCACTGTGGGTGTAACTAGACATAGGCACGTACAATATACCCTCACCCTGGCCAAGACACAATGGATAGCACACATGCTGACCATCTAAGGAAGTACAACTTTCATACTATGCACATTCATACAGTAAAGTTGATGCTAGGTGATGTTCACAGCCTTTACTTACTCATGCAATGACTCTGTACTGCTAGAATTACAAGGATTCAGCCCCAAATTAAAATACTTGTAACTGCTGGAGTATCAAGGTAAGTGCTGAACCTGGAAGAGGAAAACAAATGGCTAAGAACACAAATGAATGGCAGATCCTTGCATACTGTTACATGCTAATGTGTCTTAGTAGAAAGTCAATATGTGACAACACTGACATATCAATAAATGTTTTCTCTATCAAGTAATAGGACTCATGCTTCAAAGATATAGATAATACAAAAAAAATGTAAGAAAGCAGTGCAATTTTCAAAAGAGCATCCCAAACACATATATACTAAGCACTCAGTCAGCTATGCACCCTGGCATCAGACAAAAGAGTTATGTATCCCTGAATCCAAAAGATACAGTCAGGGATATGGCACAGTTATCATCATCTGTACAGTGTATTGTTTAGGGGGAGGGGGGCAGAAGACCAAGACTGACACAAAAGGTAATAAGTGCATTTCAGTATGAAAGAAAGAATCTGTTCCCAAAAAAAAAATTTTTCCCTATACATAGCTGTCCATTTTGCACACGTGTCCACTGGACATATGTAATCTGGTCTAACTGGCTTCACAACACATTGTTGTTGTCATCGCCCCTCTCTCAGGGGTTTGAGTGTCCAGATATATCTTCATATTTAGTATATATGCACAACTGTTGCTGTAGAAGAAATGGACAACTATGGACCTTCCCTACACCCGTCCCACACATCCCTAGTTACTTTCCCTATTTTATTTCCCTCTGCATGCCCCCTTTCTCACCACATTCCTATCACCCATTTTCTCTTTTATTTTAAAGAAATTAGCATGGGGGTAAGTGGGAGTAAGCACTTTTAAGCAATTGTAGGCGTGATTAAGCCTGCCACTGCGATAAGCAATGCCTACACAGATTAAGCATTTTCAGGCTAACTGTCTGTAAGCATATTTAACCAGAAGTTAGCATTGCTTACCGCTGCACAAACCCATTTATAACTGTTTAAAATTGCTTGAATCCCTCTGTATCCAACAGCCCTTGTTCTGCACAGCAACAAAATAATCAGCCCTTGCAAGTCTTCAACCAAGGACCCTGCACACCATAGCCACAGCAAGTTACCAGGAAAAAATCAAAGCTGTAGACATGTGTGATGTTTTCTCAAACATATCATGCAGCACAGTCATTCAACAGTAAAAAAATATTTTTATATATGTATATGTGTATAAATATATATATATATATGTGTGTGTGTGTGTGTGTGTGTGTGTGTGTGTGTGTGTGTGTGTGTGTGTAGACATATATATATATATATATATATATATATATATATATATATATATATATATATATATATATATATATATATATCTATATATGTATATATATATATATATATATATATGCAGATATATATATATATATATATATATATATATATATATATATATATATATATATATATATATATCTTTATAACTATATATATATATATATTCATAGGTTCATACTAGGCTATCTGCCCTGGGGCAATTATAAGCCTAGCTCGATTCTGTATGGCTTACGCCACCCCTTGATTTGAGTATACTGTGCCCTTTTTAAGGTTTAGTTTACTGTGCCTCTGTCTAATAGTGACACGGGAGTAATCCCTGGGACAAACCTACGATCCCCCATCTACTTATTGAGATTCTTTTTGAAGAGATTCAGTGAGGTGCTCTGCCTCTAGTGCATTCAGACATTGGATCCACACTCTGAACCTCTCACTGCAAAACATCTGATCAAAGGCACTGTAAATGGAGGTGAAGGTGCCCAAAATAGGGATCTCTTGTAAATATTGCCATTATCCCTTCCTCCACAGCTGAACTGTTCTGCCTTGCAACAAAATAACCAGCTCTTGCAAGTCATGAACCCAGGAC
This sequence comes from Protopterus annectens, assembly GCF_019279795.1. Classification (NCBI taxonomy): domain Eukaryota; kingdom Metazoa; phylum Chordata; order Ceratodontiformes; family Protopteridae; genus Protopterus; species Protopterus annectens. Next base: position 49,732,072 of record NC_056736.1, read on the forward strand.
CCTGCACAGCATTGCCATAACAAGTTACCACTAAGCCATCTGAGCTGCGAGAGATTGGGATGATTTCTATAACATATCATGCAGAATAGTCAGTCTACCATAGGGAATGTACAATGTGGAAGCACTAAACATTCTAATGATACATATACACACACACACATACACACACACACACACACACACACACACACACACACACATATATATATATATATATATATGTGTGTGTGTGTGTGTGTGTGTGTGTATATAAAGAGAGTATATATAGAGAGTGCACAGAATATCAAACAGCCATTATTCTTACAGTTGCCACCTTTTCAAATGGCCAGTGTCTGATTCTTTCCTACAAATGAGAATGATTGCATGAAACATATACCCATGCACAATGTAAAGGACATGACACCACACAGTTTCTATACATATAAATGTTTATTTGTGTACTAGTTCAGTTGTTTATGCCATTTCTTATAACATTTAGGTGTTTGAAATACATAATAACTGATTAATGCAACTCTCAAAGAAAATATATGATACAGTAATCTGCAAAAACTAACATACTTTGCTATTTAGGCTAAAACCTTCAAGAAGTACAACAGTAAAAGACGCATTTGCCTTGAAGACACAAATCAACCAACACTTAATTACAGATGTAGTTCAACAGCCTCCAATTACACTCTGTAGTCAACCCCCTAGGGGAAAAAGTATCAATTGTCACAATGTAAATGTATCCATTACATAATGCTTAACTTAAAATGTCACTATCACATTGACAAACATAACTCTGTGTAAGACACTAAGCTCTTGCCCACCACTGTTCCCATGGTGAAATGTATGAAAATGCTAAGCCATATACCTTTATGTTTCTTACTACTGATATTCCTCACATGTTGTAAAAGCCTAGGATAAAACATTTAATACCCCTCCCTCATAAAATGTCTTACAGAGGCATATAACAGTGTTTTCTATAGACTGACGTCCGCACTGTACAAGGTCACACATGTTTTTCCAGTTGCAGCCTTTATATATATATGGACCCTGCCCCACAACTTGTGTGGAAGTCTACAACATCACTGGAATGATTGCAGGAATGTCAGCACTAAATAATGATAGGCCATACCTACCAACCTCTTACTGCATGACATCTGGACAAAGCCTAGTATACAAATGGAGGAGAGAGACTGAAACAAAGGGCCATATTTGAAATATTGCTGTTATAAACTGTGAAAGCTGCTGGTGTTACAGGATTGGATGCAACATACCCTTTGTTTGGAATATGAAGTCAGAAACACAAATGGATGTTGCCATGTACTGATAGCAATCAACGGAGAGAATGCCACTGATATGCCAGGGACAAGAACTGTGTGGGGAACAGACAAAACATAACAGCCAATCCTCTGGCCATCATGTGGATAGGCCCACAGTTGAGAGCTATGCAGACAGACTGCATTCCATGCAAAACTAGCATGCACACACAAACCCTGTAAAACTAACAGTATTCAATGCATATAACACCAATACACACACACTGTCCCTAGGTTTAGAACCTTATACAAACATGCAGTTGGCCAGTGTCTGCAAGTCTTCCTGCAGTCTGTAACTCTGCTGCCCCCACACATGAAGGATGTCTTCCATACAGGCAAGATAAAGGGACAATGCCTACATGATGTAGTCATTTATAGTAGTGGGCTGTTATGACACTGGCTAGTGGAAGAACTACACAGCTGCCTGCATGAAATTAGGAAGTGGGGAACAGCAATTGGTGAAGAGGACATCACCTGAACATGAGCATCACCTACCAAAGCCATGCTTCAACCTATTCAAACAACCTTGATCCCAATATTGGAAAGAGAGAGAAAGAGACAGAGAGACACATACCCACACAGCAAAAAAAAAAAAAAAAAATTAGAAACCTCATAAAACCTAAAAATAAAAAATAAGAAACAAGAAAACATCCTGTACACTGAAAGAACCTGAAGATAAACCAGATCTGTGAAACATGTAAGCATGTAATTGAATGTAGTAATTGGTCTGCAATAATGGGATAGATGATTATGAAAGACTTATATGTGCCATCAATACTTGCTATAATGATGTCCTGCTGAACAAATGTTATGAATGTAGCATCTGGCTCTGTCTGCAGTGGGCCATATCTGTCAACTGTGCAGATCTTCATAGAATATGAGGATTTAGCCACCATAGTGTTTGTTCTGTTCCTTCAAACATGTATATTAGTCTGGTAAATAGATGGAGATGGAAGTAATGATGTAATGACAGACACATGAGTTTCAGACCACATCGCCTTCAGAACAGTCATGATAATGCAAAATGTATCATGCTACAAACGGCATAGGTTTATAATAGGCATATCTACGATCTGTCATTATATAACCCCCCCCCCAATGCTAGGCTTACTCCACATGTGATGCTCTAAGAGGTGGATAGGTTAGATCACAGATGAGGAACCTGACACACCCTGGGAAAGGACAGCTCACATATGGCAACCTCTAGAGTGTCTGTCAAGCAGTCATGTCTTTGCCACTGCTAGGCCAGTTAATAGGATGTTGCCCATATCCATATGTTACCTGTGAATATGAGTATTATACATGTTTGTATTGTAAATCTAGGTTTCCTGTGTAGGGCATGAGCATAGTAAAGCATTGTTGCAGATGTGTATGTTAAACTGCATATGATATATTGAATTAATAACATTCAACTGTACAGTGTCCTGCTGGACAATGTTCACAGTTGTGACAGATATCTGTAGTCACTTACACATATACTTGTGCTATAGCAGCTATATTAATACTTTATCAAAATTGACTTTCCTGTTTTGTCAGCCAGTGATGTGGACCAATGACAAGAAATCCTGGTATAACAGGTTGAGACGTATGACTGCGGTGCAAGACTGTAAATACAGTGTACCATAATGACATAGAACACAAATGTATACCAGGTATCCCCTGATCATATGTATGCATGCGCATGTTCAGCTGAAAGGCACAGAAGTAATAACATGGGTCACAAGCAGTCTGGAACATAGGATGTCCATGTTGCACATGTGTAATATCCCTGTCACTGCATACAACAAACTAAAATGTGTACTGCTACTGATTGTTGCATTGCCATGACACTTATATGGGTACTACAGTAGACATACTTATCACGTAGTAATCAGAGAAGTGCACAACTGTGTTATGACCCACTGTCCATGCCTACCACTAACAGCTATATCAACACTCATATACACTGGATATCAAAGTGTACACACCCCTGTTGGAATGCCAGGTCTGTGTGCTGTATGCCAATGAGACCACATAAAGTCATGTAAAAATGTTTCTCACTTCAAGTGTGACCCATAACCTGTACAATTCTATTGAAAAATAAACAAAGCTATTTCATGGAAGGTGAGTAACCATTGACAAGTGAAGATGTGATATGACATTAGAGTACAAACCAAGACAAATGGATGCTGTAATCATCTCAGCAGGTGTTTACACAACATATCAATGTAAGGGTGTGCACATATATTCAATTGGCTTGCTGTACTGAGTATTAATTCCCATATGTTTCCACAGGACAGGTTGTTATGTTCCCTATTGAACTGAGCAGGCTATAGGACACATCACAGTTGGGGATTGTGTTGACATGTGCTTTTGTGGGGTCATGTTCCAATTGCACAAGTATCATGCATTGTAACAGGGGTGTGTACACTTCATATCCTCTGTAGCTATATGGAATCTGCAGTGCCTGACCTGTACAACTATCCTCCACCAACGACAGAGTAATTCCTTGTGGTGGACAGCACCAAGACACAAAGCACATAATAGGTTGCAATAGCGGCTGTACAGGGACACATAGTTACATACCACAACTTAGAAACAAATGCGCCTCTATCTGAGCAAGCATGTAGGTTCACAGGTGACTTCCTGTAAGGCTGACTATGACTAGAAATCTGACATATCCAAACCACCAAGGCCAATTGCAACCATGTCTCCTCATATGTATGCAGTCTCAGAGCCAGTAACACAAGTCAACCTGTATTAGTGGTAAAGCACACCTCATACACACATGCCATGTATACAGGCAACCTGCATCAGACAGGATAAGTGGGAGCAGTGGCACCCTGTCGACAACATTAGTACAGGGGTATATGCACATGAACCAAACTCCTGCCTGCATCAATGGTGAGCATGGACATAATGTTGTAAATGAAAGACAACTGCTGTTCTGCCAAGTACAAATAAATCCAGGTCCCGAAATGTAAAGATGCTTTATTGGTCCAAACACCTCAATAGGAACACCACCAAACAAACTGCAGGCTGTTAGTGAAAAAACAATCCAAATAACGTATTCCACAAAACGTTTTCGTCGCCAACTTATGGTGGACATAATGTTGACTGATGGCAACAACAGCAAGTCTCCATGGGGCATGAGAACATCACAGTTTGCCTCCTACATGAACACAAGCAAGTGCTCCCATTTCCATCACACATTACAGTCAAACACAGACATGCCACCATCCACATGTAAGATGGCCACTGTCATCCCTCTACACAGAAATGAATGATGAATAGTGGATTATGCCATTGTGTCCAACAGTGGGGGAAATTGACAGGTCAGGGCCAGGAGTGTAATGCAAGATGTCAAAGCCATGATAGCTCACAGTGTTATGGTATAATCTGGATTATTTGCAAGTAATACACACTGTTGATGTGCACGTGGACAACAATATGAGGTCCTGTGACCTTTTTCCTGTTTATGTCTTCCAGGTACAATGCCCCGGGAACGTATCCCCACATTCACAAAAATGATGCAATCATCCAATACCTCATCATGCATCATGCCATACTATTTGGCCGCAGGGCCCAGGATCTGCAGGAGAGGACTGCCCTGTAGAATGAGCTCATCCACAGGGTAAACGATGTCGACCTGCACAACCAAAATTATAAGCAGGTGCAGCATCGTTGCACAGATCTGATCCCCCATGCCCATCAGTGTGCTGCTGCAGTTAGGAGGGACTAGCTAGCCACAGGTGGGGGTCAGGCCATTCAGCCCCCCACTGACACATGCTGAGGAGCTCCTCACCAGCCTTGGGGCACCTGCCTGCCAGACAAGCCAGCAGGCTGAAGATAGCATTGTGGAGGTGGGTCACACCCACACAATGGATGAGGAGCATGCAGGTAAGGCCGCAGGGCACAATACTAGACTACCGCTGCTTATCCATTTTTGTTTGTAAAGTGTCTACATGCATATGTCAGATAAGATAGTTTGTTGCTGCAGTGTAGTAATGAACAGATGTGCATAATCTCTAGTATTGTGGGTTTGTACTGTCAATGTGCTGAAATGCTGCTCCCACCCTGTACCAATGCTACAGGTGTGGCTACTGACATTACTTCTCTCATACAACTATTTAGGTCCCTCTGGTATACAACTGGAGCAGCAGCATGTAGCTGGTGTGTATGGAGTTGTTTTGTTCAGGTTTACCAATACATTGGCCATGTTATGGCCATGCTATTTGCCATGCATACATTTAACACATCTACCCATAATGCATGCTATACATGTTCACTTATTGTTGGTGTTAACTGCACTGCATCATAGTGGTCACCATGGTAGCATATCTGAAGGGTATGTAAGAGTCCTACAGTATACCTAACAACCTGTCAGTGCAAGATGTGTGGACAGAGATGAACATAATGGTGGGACAAATGGCCTACAGTAGGGACATGTTTGAAACATTACCGTTATACAGTGGCTACAACAGTATATACACCACTATTACAATGGCAATTGTTCTTGATATAAACAACGGCAAACCATAATACCACATTCCACACCTTTTACAACCTGTAATGTGATCCTAACATGACCAATGAATTTGTAATATAGAATCCTATGTTAGAACAACAAATATGGGGAATACATACCTTAACAAACACTTGAAGCATATGTATGCACACACTCTAAATAACATATTGTGGAAGCACCTTGTGATGTACTGACAGCATTCACTCTTCTTGAGTACACATCTTCATCCAGTACAGGGCCTCAATGTCACATCAAGTAATGGTCTGCTGTCCAAGAAGTATGTCCGTGACATTTGCCCACTCACCTGCAACAGAGGCAGCCGTGGCTTGCACACATCTTACAAACCATGAAATGGATCTCATATCTGAAAGCTAGCACTCAGGAGTGGGAAAAGTGGCCTTACCTCACAACTGCATATACCATGGCAAACAGTGCAGACAGTCATGTATGTGTGTGTGAAGTATGGGACAACACTGAAGTAGAAAATAAACAGATGCCCATCCAAAACAGATGACAAAACATATTGCAATCTGGTCATGGATGCTGCCCAGAAACATGCAACAACACTTTGGGACTTGCAGGAATGTCTAGCAAGTACTGCCTGTGCAGTATCTGTGTCGACAATTGCCTGGATTTTGCATAAGTGTGGCCTATGGGTTAGGGTAATCAGATGGAAGAGTTGTCCCACATGATACATCATCCAGGGGTCTCTACAGGTAGTATAAGCAGAACATCAAGTCTCGCAAAGGCATGTTTTACAATGTGTAATGGTGTCATGAGACCATGGCTCAAACCTACAGACAGTATTCATAAAGATACATGTGGTGCACAAACAACACCTCACTCCACTGCAGCGCCACCATCCCCAATATTTAGTTTGCTGGTGCAAGTGTATACCTTTAGGTTTGCTGTTCATTAGCTAGAACTAGGCCGGTAGACATGGTGTTTGGAATTGAGAACACTGCAAAATAACACTCATGTGTGGCCCATAGTTGTCAACCATCTGCAATAAGGCTGAGGATGGGGAAAGGTGTCAGCTTGAAACACAACAGTGAACTGAAGCATACATCCAAAGCTTGCTAAGAATGGCTGTTATCTGAACACAGTGAAGGCTATGAATTGTGTCAGACATAACCCCGATTTTACAGCAATAGTGAAGCCACTGTGTGACCTTCAGGGGCTCTATACATGAGCTGACCTTGCAATCTGGCAGAGTTGGGGGACATTTGTAAGGCAGAGTGACCAAATAATGTCAAGTGAAGATAGACCATGCTAGTATACCCCTACCAGGAATAGTGACTGCTGTAGTTCACTTAACAGGTGCTTCAACAAACCATTGTGTTAAGGGTGTGCACACTTATGAAAACCATATATTGTATGCATCTCATTCAGTATCTGCACAACTAACACATTTGTTTGATACTGCATTGGATTGCAGAGGTCATATGTCACGTATCAGGTGTGTGTAATGTTAACAAAGGCAGTACTTTGGCCACATTGCATATCAGAGAAGATCCTGGCATGTCAACAAGGGTGTGTACACTCCTCATATCCACATTAAGCTTTGAAGGTTGTCATTGTAGCTGGATTTTATTGCACATACACGCACTGCTGATGATGAGATCTGCAAATCAAAGAACAGGCATTCATTTCTGATATCGGTCCTCATATCATCCCAGGTATGTGTCAGACAAACACATAAGGCTGTGAGCAACAGACAAAACATAACTGCCACACACATATACACATTCAGCAATGGTGTGTACACTTGTGAGGTATGGTACACAATACATGCCAGTGTGCTGTACAGGTGCACAGCAATACTGTGTACATGGGTGCAGTGTGTTCCAGGGGAAGGGGCATCACCTGCTAACACAACTCATGCATTACAGAGATGTATAATGTCGGTAACAATGATTGAGTATGGCTGCAGTGCATGCTGTTGAGTACCATATGTCATGCTTGTTGACTGTTGGGTAATGAGAGGTCTGTGTAATGTCTTTATGCCAACTCACCTGTAAGTGTGTGCATGTGTGTGTGTGTGTGTGTGTGTGTGTGTGTGTGTGTGTGTGTGTGTGTGTGTGTGTGGGTGTAGAAGTAAACCTTAAGATACATGTCTTAATTTACTTTTCTTGTCTGCCCCTCACACGTGGCAAGGAGAGTCAGGGTCCCTCCTGCAGGCAAACTGATGTTAGTGTCCATACAGACTCTGGCAATGATGATAGACATATTGAGGAACAGGCAGGGTTGTTGGTGCTGCATCTGTGCCATTGGTTGACATTCCACTCTTATCCACCCCTCCCAGCACACAGTTACAATGCCCATACATACACCATCACCAGTGGCCATAGATGAGGGACAGTTGGCAGGTGATGGCATTGGACAGTAAAGTGTGGTGACTATGGCAAGTGTGTCTGTACGCAGCAGCTATAGCCAGATAACCGGTGAGGTACCACACAGGCAGATGTACAGGGGTGCTCATAGGTGGGCTGCTGGCCATCATGCCCCTGGCAGAAGTGACACAGCAGATGTTTTGGGCCATCATGGAGGCTCCAGAGGGCTACTCGTCATGACTACTTCTGTGATCTTGCAGGTTCCCATCATTATTTTGCAAAGGTCATGGAAAGGCAGTTGGGTGAAATGGTGGGAATCCTTGACTGTGTGGTGTCTGTGGTAGAGCATGTGGTGGGAGTAGAGCATTGGCCACGTGGACGTAGGTCAGCAACACCAAGTGGAGGTCTATGTGGACGTGCTCTATGTGGATGTGCAACAGCTCATGGCTGCTCCATAGTGGCAGTACCAGCACCAGCACTGCAGGGAGGGGGTGCTGACAGCACCACAACACAGCAGGCCATGTGCACATGGTCATGGCCAGTCTCAACAGGGATGCAAATCCAGTGGACAATTGTCATCATCAGGAGAGAGTACCATATCTGGGGTTCTGCCTGGTAGTGCCTGTGCAACCCCTGGCAGGCACATTTCCCATGTCCTTAGCCAGACACAGTGAACTGTACACCTTGCCATGTATGGTCTGCAGCTCTCCAACATAATTAACATGTCTGTATAACAGTTACTGCATGTGACACATGGCTGATAGGTCTGAGGGCTGTATACAGGTGAGTGCATGGTGGCTAATGTAAGCAGCTCTTCTACAGTGGACAATGGTAATTGTACTGGGTCACACACACTAAATGTTTGTGAATAACACACATAGAGGCTTTGGTGTTGATGCAATAAACAGAGATTACTGTTCACATGGATGTACTTCATTTTGCAGTGAACTCATTTTGGCTTAAGTAATTCTACCAAGACCAAATTGCCCAAACATCACATCAGTAAATAATTAGTCCACCAGTTTAATGTCATTAACAATGGTACTGGCAGGGTATATGTCCTCTTCCCCAATGTAGTGTATTCCTGGAGTTGGTAAACATAGGTGTGCTGGTGTGGGTAGCACAGCCCTCCACTTTGAAGGGTGTGGGGTGGCATAGAACTGCATATAGTGTGATTACCAACTACTTAACCTGTTAAGATAAACTGTACAGTATAACAGCATACTAAGTGTGGGGATACGTGCAACAATAACCCCAATGTTGGTTGGTGTGCCCACAACAACTACACCCAACTATATAAACCAACTCCAGTATCACTCTACAGCTGTACAGTGGGGAAGAGGGCATTTACACATCTACTACTAGTTTTGATGGAATAATTTTCCACAAGATGATTGCTTTGAAATGTTAACTTTTGCCAGTTAGTTCTCAGACAAATGATCTCCTGGGACATATATTTTCTGCAAACTGAGTAGATCCCTTTGCATACACACACACACACACACACACACACACACACACACACACACACACACACACACACACACACACACACACACACACACACTCTTACCTGGCAACATTGAGAGTAGAACCCCTACCTAGGTACTTATTTCTACTAATGTGTTTGACCTTAATTACACACACAACAGAGCTTTTAGGGTGAGATGTTTACTGAGCTTCCTGTTAAGTGAAGAACATCACCAGGCCTTGTACAGTATGGTAATGGGGGATGTATTGAGTGTTAATGAACAATACATAGTATGTCATACTGTCATATACACACTGATAAACGCATACAGTCATAGACACATTTGAAAGACCTGGGTTTAGCAGTGCTAACTACTTTGTCAGTGAGTCCATACTGTTACAGTGTTTTTGCACACCACACATGCATCATCAGACTGGATAGTGTAATCAGTTATCTGTATGGTTGATAGTGATAGTGGTCCTCATACAGTGGACCTTGGGACATGTACTGGGATACCATGGTGTAAAGACAATATACCCAGCACCCACACCCCACATTGCATATTGCACTCACTAAAACCCATGATAATGCTCTGAGATACCCACAATCACACATTGACCAGGACTGCAATACAAACCCTTGTCTATCTAATCAGTGCTACTACAGGGATATGCATCTATTGCACATGCCACAGGAATAGTAGGGTGAGGGTTTGTCATGGCTCTCCTAATGTCAGCAACATCGCCATCCCTTATAATGTATGGCAAGGCTTAGTGTATTATGAGAATGTGGCTTCAGAATGCTGTCTCCTACAAATATGCACACTCACATACAATTGTACACTCATACAGACACTCACATACTCAAATTTGCCAGGACTCAGAGGGTAACTCACGCCTATCTACCCATTTGCAGAACAGTGTTATGCTGTTACTGCAAGCTCCAGGTAGCCCATAGGGTGAAAAGTGTAACAAGGTACATTTAATGTGAATTACAGCAACAGCCCTTTCTAAATATAGCAATGGGGGGTGTAGTGGGTGAGAAGGCCCTCAGAGTATGTTCAACTACAAGTTTACAAACACACAGACACTGTTATTCTTAGTAATGCACACTGACACATTTGTCAGTACTGAGGTCCATAGGTGCAGGTGTTCCTAGGTGTGTACCAGGCTAATGTCCATGGCGAGATGAGAAGAGTAGGGCATGTGGGTACACTTGTATCATGCCACCTGACATTTGTCAGCAGGCCATCTATCAGACGATGCCACTTGAATGATCCCCAGGGTGACAGTTAAATTTATCCAGTTATCTGGATTTAAATGAAACAATAAATGTAAGATGTTTTTTAAAACACAGGAAACTAGGAATAAATAAGAAATATAATGTACTTCATTTATTTAGTAGTTAAGCATTGTTTTAAATTGGTTTTAATTGATATTTTTAAACAGGGTTGTTAATTGTTTAATTATTTGTTTAATTGATTGTATATTTAAACAGGATGGAGTGAGTAATGAATGTATTCTGATGAAGTCGTGAGATGAAAGCGTGTATTAAAGTGTTTTGTACGCTATTTTTGATTGGATTCTATATCTCTTATTGTACCTGAGGTTCGTGCAAGCATTTTGCTTTCACCATTTTCTACCACTCCGTTGAGAACTGATTTATTTGGTTGTGTAGGTATTGCATTAGGATAAATGTTTTGACAGATAGATGCCTGACACTGATAGGTATGCCATTACTACATGACAGCAGTCCTCAATGACATGTCCTAGTTATAATGGACAATATACAATATTATGAGTCCATGGAAATTCTGTTACCAGATGAAAACACCTATCAAAAGGTGGATTTCACTTTTATTAAGAACAGCTATTTAAGATTGGATACATTTCTGTTTGACATGTTTTGTCAAGGTGAGTTAGATTACCAAAGTTACAGCTTTCTACAAGTAGAACATCCAAAAATGGCTGTTTTGTTTGGTATTCCAAAATTGCAGAAAGACTTGTCTAATCCCCCCTTTAAGCCTATCCTATCAGCCAACAAATCTAAGACCGAAACTTTATCTATTTGGTTAGATTACATTTTAAATTCCATAGTTCAGAGTTCTAATTATTATTTAAAAGACTCCTGGCATTTGTTAGAATTATTTTGAGATTTAACACCGTCTAGTACAGATTTCTGTATGGCATCATTGGATGTTCAGTCATTGTACACTTGTATTGATCAAGAGAAGGGCATTGAACATCTGAGAGAGTATTTATCTAAATACAGTAATTTAAACAATGTGAAGGTTAATACTGTGTGTACTTTAATGGAATTAATATTGGACAACAATTTCTTTACATTCAATGGAATTTCTTATAAGCAGATTTCAGGTGTTGCAATGGGTGCAAGAGTGACTCCGTCTTATGCCAATTTGGTAATGGCAAATTGGGAAAGTACTTTTATTAACAACAGTTGTTATAGAAAAAACATCATTTTTTATTGTCGTTACATAGACTATTTGTTTTTTCTTTGGCAAGGTACGTTAGATGAGTTTAACACCTTTGTAAGCTACTTAAACAGTACCACCAATTTTTTAAAATTTTCATTAGGTGGTTATGGATCAAGTTTAAATTTTCTTGATCTTAATTTGCATGATGATTCTACAGCTAAACAATTTTGTAGCAAAATATACAGAAAATCTACATTTGCTAACCAGTACTCGCATAAGGAAAGTATACACCCACTGCACATGAAAAGAGGAGTAATCAAGGGACAATACATCAGGCTGAGTAGATTGACATCACAAGACAGTACTTTTCATGATGAAGTGAAAGTTTTGAGAACTTTCTTTTTGGATAGAGATTACCATGTTTCATGGTTAGAGTCTATTGAAAGAGAAGTTATGGTGTTGAGAGACAACAAAGCTGGTCCTATTCTGACCATTTGCTCTTTGTCTTCTACAAGTAATGCTCCAATTGAGAACAAAGAACTCATTAACACTTTTGTCTTGCCTATTTCTAACGAAATGTGGCTTATTAAAAGCATTATAGTTGACAATTGGAAGGTAGTGCTAGGTAACCAGGAATTGGCTAAAGTTATAGGTACAAGACCTAATTTCACTTTTAAAAAAGTTGTAAATCTTCAGAGTTTACTAGAGAAAAAAGTAGACACGTGCTATTATTAAAGGAGTTAGTATCAACACTAAGGGCACTTATGCGTGCCATCATTGTAAGCAGTGTAGATACATAAGTAATTCTTCCTCAGTTTATTTTTCACATTTAAACATCACACACTGTTCCAAAAAGTATTACACTTGTCATAGTGAAATGATTGTGTATTTAGCTCAGTGCCAGTCATGCCCTAGTTATTATATAGGGATGACCACAAGAAGTTCTAAAAAAAGAATTAGTGAGCACATTTTGGCCATTAAAAAAAAGGACACGGCGAATGCACTGGGCAAACATTCTACCAAGTGTAATAATTTCAAAAAGTTTATTTTTTCTGTTTTGCACAGTGTTGATAATAGTGTATTTACTGGAGACAACAAACTTTTGTTGGAATGTAAAGAATCTATATGGCAAGTGTATCTAGGAGCAGATCAGGCTCCAGGACTGAATGATTTAGTTAATATAAAATGTTTTTTACAAATGAAATGAATTTTAAAAGCATTATTATTAAATTATACATATATAAGTTTTTTATATATATTTATACATTGTTTACACACACATTATTCTGCTTTTTATATTACAATTTAGAACACACATTTTTAAATGTATATATATAATTTTACTTTAATGGAATTAATCATTTATTGACATCACAGAACATGTGACTTCTGTTTTAATATATAAAGTGCTTTAACATCTGGGAGAGTTGTTTCTGATGAAGTTCACGTTAAATAAAGTGAATGAAAGCGCTAAAAGTTTGGTGTTCCATACTTTATTCAGCTGGATTTAATTCATCTTCGAAAAGTCTTGTTTATTGGTTTCATTGGTGAAGTTACTTTGTTTTCGTTTTATATATCTATATATATCTATATCTATCTATCTATCTATCTATATATATATATATATATATATATATATATATATATATATATATATATATATATATATATGGATCTAGCATGTTTGCTCAAGTGAGGAAATGTCCAAATCCATAATAACCGAACACACTTTAATGAAAGCACTTTTATCGAAAAAGTGCTTTCTTTAAAGCGTGTTACAAAAAAAACAAAATAAAACACTACATTTACATTTTATTGCCCCCCACACCCCCCCTACATTAATATTCTCCCTCCGAGACTGCACTACAGTGTGGAAAAGGGAAATTTCCCTTACCCGCACCATAGTACAGCCTCGGCAACAGGCATACTTACGTGAAAGTGCTTCTTTGGTGAAAAGCACTTTCTCGTAAGTATGTCCAGCCGTTTGGGTTTCAGTCGTTTGCTCACTTGATCAAACATCCTAGATCCATATATATCTATATCAATCTGTCTATAAATATATATATATATATATATATATATATATATATATATATATAGTTCCCCTTCAGAAGGTCGAATGGCTGAAATCTCGAAATGCATATGGCCGAAGCCATATGCTCGAATTTCAGAAGCTCAACCTTCTGAAACGGAAACAAAAAAAAACAATATAACACGAAACAATGTTTTTGCAGGGGTGCAAGCCCCAATGCACCCCCCACATCCCCTCTACTTACTGATATCAGCTCCAAGATCTCACTATATGGCAGAAAGGGAAATGTCCTGTTCTGCGCTGTATGCCGATCCCCATTCAGAAGGACGAGCTTCTGGAATTTTGAGCATATGGTCTCGACCATATGCATTTCGAGATTTCAGCCATTCGACCTTCTGAAGGGGAACCATATATATACATATCTAGACATATGTATATAAATATATATATATATCTAGGACGTTTGCTCGAGTGAGCGAACGACTGAAACCCAAACAGCCGGGCATAGTTATGCGAAAGTGCTTTTCACCGAAGAAGCACTTTCGCGTAAGTATGCCTGTTGCCGAGGCTGTACTATGGTGCAGGTAATGGAAATTCTCTTTTCCCCACTGTAGTGCGGTCTCTGAGGGAGAATATTAAAGTAGGAGGGTGTGAGGAGGCACACCCCCCTTCATGGGGGTTTGCCCCCTGCTAAAATGTAAATGTAGTGTTTTATTTATTTTTTTTGTAACACACTTTAATGAAAGCACTTTTTTGATAAAAGTGCATTTGTTAAAGTGTGTTCATTTATTATGGATTCGGACATTTGCTCACTCGAGCAAACGTCCTAGATATATATATATATATATATATATATATATATATATATATATATATATATATATATATATATATATATATATATATATTTATGTGTATATATAAAACATATGCCCATAACATGTAGTGGAGTCATACCTCAGCACCATAACACTCAACCTCTTAGTGCAAGGGAACGTAATGTAAGTATTGCAGTTATAAATGTAGAATGTTGCTACAGTAACGGGATTGTGTCAACACACATGTTGTGTAGAAAGGCTCTTCTGAAACTGATATGTACGCCATCAGTTACTGACATACATCATAAAGTCATCATAATGAAGTACCACACAAATCACAGTAATGATCCTGTGGAATACAATAGAAATATGACCAATAAACGTGGACAGTCTGAAACAATCTGGTCATTTCAGAGGTATACACAGAACTCCTTAGTGCAATTAGTGTGGACCAAGCCTGGCAAAGGGGATGTTTACAGCCACGAAAATGGGGGTATCACACATCCTGGAGTAGATAAGCTCACAAAGTTGATGCATTCACACCTTCCTGTCTGTCCTAACATATATTAACTGGAGGAGCAGAGGTCCCAAGCCCACATACTTCCGGCTAGTTAGTGACATACATCTTCACAGCATCCCACTGCTTTTTCAGAAATACACAACAGTACATCTGACAAATATCTGGACATAACATCACACTAGGTAAATACACCGAACTGCTAGGTATGTCACCAAGCACTGTCTAAACTACGGGCAGACTGTCACAACACTAACCCAAATTTCCTATGGGGGAATGCACATGCAATTGCAAATATAGCAGGCACTACAGGCACGTAACAGCATGGAGTAACAGACACCAGTGCGAAAGTGCAAACTCACAACCAATCTCAACACAGTCACAGTCACATTATGATAAGCCTAATTAATAGTACAGTATATGGACTGTGTGAACAAAACCATCTTCATATTTGCCACTCACACACTAACCCTACATATACTGGCCCAATTCTCAGTGTAGTCTGATGACTGACTGTGGAATGGGACATGTCTCAGTCTGTCCCTACAAACATATGCACTGATAGGGTACCAGAAACTGGAGCAGTATGCAACGTCAGGTAGAACAGGACCAAGAACACTGACATCTACCCCAGTCTGTACACAGGCCAAATGATATATTCACAATACACTGCTACACAATACTGACAATCTGTCAACAATTGCCATAAGTACACAGACCTCACTACTGTACAGACTACAACATACTGTCCAGGTTTTGTCCTCAAATATAAAGCCTCCTATACATAACATGTTTGGCAGTCTGATATATCACTGGTTTGATATCAGGAATTATGTCAGTACTGCATGACATATGGACAAAGGGTGACAGACTTGAGGGATAGAGGCAGAAACACATTGCCGATATTGACCTATTGTTGTGATAAACTGAGAAAATTGCTGGTGTAACAGGGTTTGTTGTGACATATCTCTTCTGAGGGACATGCAGTCAGTAACACACATGGATGTCACCATTTACTGACTGCAGTCATCAGTGAATGCTACAGCATTTCTAAAGACAGAAAATGTGTGAGTAACACACCGCATCTAAGACTACAAACTCTGGCCAGTATGCAGATAGCCCTACAGGTGAGAGGTTCCTCAACCACATAACACTGTCATGCCAGACTTTACATCATACAGAACAGCCATATCCACACAAACCCTGTTAAACCAACATTACTTCAAATGTAGAACAGCAATACTTACATTCTATCCCCATGTCTGGAACATCCCCCTCCAGCTTGTTGGCCTGTCTCCACTGTGTTTGTTGTAAGAGGTATTTCCAACTGTCTTCTGTGATGCTGTTTGTCAGACATCCACATGACGTCCTGCTCACAGTGAAGGAAAAGGGCCAACACCCACATGAAGTGCTTAGTTATAGGAGTGTATTTCCATGCAATCGGTTATAGGAATGATACCACAGCTGTTGCACATGCAATTAGCAAGTGAGGGACTCCAATTCATGCACAGGCCATCAGCTGATCATGAGCATTGCCTGCAAAAGTCAAGCTGCTATCTAAGCAAAACAGATGTATTTTTCCACATCTACCAGAGAGAGAGAGAGAGAAAGAGAGAGAAAGAGAGAGCGAGAGAGAGAGAAAGTAAGAAAGGAAGAGAGAAAGAGCCAAGCATGTTTGTGTATAATTCATGGGTGGAGAGTGGTCTCTGGGTATTATAACGGTTGCCTATATTGTTTACTAATCCATACTGTGACATAGTAATTGCACATGGCAATAAACATTTATGGCTGTGGATTGTCTACAGCAACCTTTACAGTGTTTGGCTACTGTTGGCCTTGTAATGTGGACATTGGGACATATATGTCCTCAATATAATAATGTACCAAAACCCACATTGCAATGAATCCTGTTATTACACAATCACCCCAATGGGATATTGATGACACACATGCAAACTTAACTGAGTTTCAACCCCCTACCTGGCTATGTATTGTTATTACAGTGTTATGTAGTTACCACATGCGCCACAGACCTCACTTGCTGGAGAGCTGTCCAAAGGTATCTTTGAAGGTGAGTGACAGCAGTAGTAGTGCAAAAAGAAGGGTAAGGGAAGTGTAGTAAATGTGAATATCCACAAAATCAAGGTGTCAACAAAGACACACACACACACACACTCTCTCTCTCTCACACACGCAAACACACACATTATCACAGTTGCCAGGATGAGGATTAGAACTCTTACCTAACTAGTTTCCTACACTACAGTATTACACAGTTATGCAAGCACCGCAGAGCTTATAGGGCTGAAACTTGGCCAAAGGGTTATTTCAAGGTGACTGACATCAGCAGGTGTGCTAAAGTAGGGTAATGGGAGGTGTAGTGAGTGTGAATGACCTCAAAATCATCCATCTCCATGCACACACGTGCACACACACACACACACACACACACACACACACACACACACACACACACACACACACTTGCCAGTACTGAGATTCATAGGTTCATTGCTTCACAGGTGTGTAGTAGGTGAATAGGCCTGAAGGCTCTGCAAGGCTAGGCCAAGGGAATACCTTGGCATCAGGCCACATGACAATAGTCCCCAGTGTGGCTCAGGGGTGGTGTAGTCCCTGGAGTGGTCCCCAGGGGTGGGTATTGTATTCACCATTCACTCATCTCGGTTTCTATTGTGGATGGCCAGTGATGTGCACTTGTTCCCATGTATGTGATCTATATTCCATAACATGGACAGTGTCTGGGTTGTGCACATGTCCCACATGCATGTTCTTTGACATGTGGAAGTGTACTTGAGGTCTCTGGGGTATGTTGTGTGGACAGATTGGTATCTTCTGATGTAGCATTCCTGACCTCATTTACATTTTGTAATTTTGTAATAAAATGTAATAAACATTTTGACCTGGGTATGTAACTGAAGTCATGATTGCATCTACATTGACAGTATGATATGGGTATTCAGTGGAGTTAATGGTATCTATCCATACAGGGCATGTGTATAAAGTATGGTATTCCCTTTGTGAGGTATGCTTGCAGACTCCACAGTTGTTGCAGGCATCCAGTGGGGAACATGGCAAAAGGGCCACTATACACATTTACTTGGCTACTGAGGGGATGGAATAGGGTGCCATGTCCTTTTACTTGCTGAATAGCACACAGTCAGAAGATGAAATACATCAAAGTACTTTCTGATGTCAGTGGCACTGTTGTGGTCAACAGGCATATAGTCCACTGCTATCACACCGTGGTTAATATCTGGGAGGCAATATGCAGGGGAAATACCAAAATAGTGGTTGTTTGTGCATGATACGTGGGTAGTGAGTGTTTTCTGAGTAATAGAAGGGTTGCCTATATTGTTCACTAATCAATACTGTCACATGTAGGGCTGTTGATTGTCTACACTAACCTCTCATGTGTTTGACATCTGTTTGCCTTGTAATGTGGATATTGTGACATATACTAGGTCCTCAACATAATAATTTAGCAAAACCCACCCCACAATGGACCCTGCTATTACACAATCACATCAACCCTGCACAAGATACTGATGACACACACACACTTGCCAGTACTGAGATTTAAACCCCTACCTTGCCACGTATGGCTATAATAGTGTACCGCATTTATCGCACGCACCACGGAGATTATAGGATGGATGCTGTTCCAAGGTACTTCTAAGCTGAACATCACCAGCCCTTGTAAATACTGGCATTGGGTAATGTAGTGGGTGAGAGATCCCAAAAATAATTTTACTCTACATGTACATTTACATTTGCCATGGGTGAGGTTGAAATCTATATCTAACAATTTTTTTTGACCATTATGTTACACATTTACTACATGCACCACTGACCTTACATGGTTTAGGGTTGTCAACAGGTACTTCTAAGGTGGATGATATCTGCAGGACTGCTAAAGTCAGGCACTGAGATATGTACTGGGTATAAATGGTGCCAAAATCTTTGTGGTTCAGACATACATATGTACACACACAACACTTGCCATGGATGAGATTCAAACCCGTACCTACGTAGTTATTACTACTACATTGCTCCGCATTTATGGCACACGCCATGGAGCCTACATGTTTGAGAGCTGTGCCAAGGTATCTTTGAAGCTGAGTGACATCAGCAGCAGTAGTAAAGGTGGGGAAGGGGAAGTGTTGTAAGTGGAAATGACCACAGAATCAGGTCTCTACAAGGATATACACACTCACTCACACAAACTCTCACATTTGCACAGTTGGCATGATCAGGATTAGAACTCCTACCTAACTAGGTATGTTACACTATAGCATTACTCAGTTATCACAAGTGCCACAGAGCTTACATGTTAGAGAGTTGTCCAAAGGTATCTTTGAAGGTGTGTAACATCAGCCGCAGTGCTAAAGGAGAGGTAAGGGGAAAGTAGTAAGTGTGAATGTCCATAAAATCAGGTATCATCAAAGACACACACATCCAATCACACAAACACACAGTTTCACAGTTGCTATGCCAGGGAATAGAACTCCCACCTAGCTAGTATGCTACACTATAGTATTACACAGTTATTGCAAGCACCATGGAGCTTATAGAGCTGGAACCTGGCCAAAAGGATATTTCAAGGTGACTGACATGAGCAGGCATGCTAAAGCAGGACAATGGGAGGTGTAGTGAGTATGAATAGCCTCAAAATCATTCATTTCCACACACAAACACACACACACAGAGTTTCACAGTTGCCATATCTGGGATTAGAGCTCCTACTAGACTAGCTTTCTGCACTACAGTATTATACACACATCACAAGTGCCATGTAGGTTATAGGGCTGAGATTTGGCCAGAGGGTTATTTCAAGGTGACTGACATCAACAGGAGTGCTAACATGGGCAATGGGAAGTGCAGTGTGAGTGAATGGTCCATAAATCATTCCTCTGGAAACCCACACGCACACTCAGTCACACAAAACTTTACATTTGACAGGACTGGGTATACAAATGCTAGATGAATACTGATTTGTACTATCATGTTACACAGTTATCACAAGCACTGCAGACACTATAGGGCTGAGGGCTACCAAAAGGAATGTCTACAGTGATTGACAGCACGTCATGTGATATCAGCCAATAGGATGTGTGGTGGGTGGGACAGGCCTCATAATAGAATTCTCTCTGTCACTGTCTGTCTCTCTCTTCCCCACATCTCTGTGTGTGTATGTTTGACATAGTATAGTGTGTTGGCCTTGGATATGTGTAAGTATTCTTACCAATGTGTGTGCAGAGCATGAATGGTGTACAATTCGGTGTGTGTGCACAGATATCTGTGAATGACAAATATGTATTGTCCACTATGTTGTCAGACATGGGCTTCATTTCTCTAAGTGTAGGATCATGCCTAGTATTACCTTCTGTACTGAGTGTGTGAGTCCATTCCAGGTAGGGTTGTACTCCAATCCAGGGTTTGGTGTACTACACCTACAGCTAGCAACCTGTTTATGCAGGATATCTGTAGATAGGTTGACAATATGGAGTCACAATGGGTGACAGATAGTGGGATACTGTAACTATTGCTGTCTGTGCTGCTTGTGTTACATGGATGGTTTTAGCAGAGATATTCAGCCATATGTACTGTTTTACACTGTGATGTATTATGTCATCAACTACTGACAGATATACTTATTTGCTAACAGTTATTTCCTGGGAAATACAAGATGAATGAAGCTGTGTCTAGTATTATGGTCCACAGCCTACAAATTCTTGCACACTTATGCAATTCTGGAGGGGTAGCTGCAGACACTTGCTGATGGGTCTGTGTAAATGGTCCAGAAGCTTGGTACTATGGAGGCTGAGGATCCCCTTCTTGTACATATATTGACTTAACAGAATGGCCATATCCTGCTGTGGCCATACCTTTCAGTTGAACAGATTCACTGAGGTTACCCAGAGGCAGGGCTCATATATCTGGTCAGTTCTCCTTCACATTGTGATTTACAATCAGGTTTTTATCCACCCATTACTGGGTTTTCAGGCAGGAGTAGTATGGGCACACATCAGAGTTTCAAACTTCACACACTCCATGACATCCTTGCTTCTACACCCCTCTACTCTATTCTTCTATCCTCTTCCTAACATTGTGTGAGCGATATATTAGAAATGTCCTTATAGTTGGCCCTTCATCCCATGGTATTTAGGGGTTGGTCCACAGTTCATGCAGTAGGACATGGTGGGCATGCTACTGGGATTTGTCAACATGGCCTTCCATTTGTGTTCTGTTGACTGTGTTATGTTGTTAGTTGGGACCCCATGATCTACCATACATTGGCACTACAGGTGAGGCACAGGCCTTTGACAGAGTACTGTAGGCCATTTGGTAGTGACACAGTCCATTCGCAGTAGGCCAGTGCATTCTGTTACTCCTACATTCCTAGGATGCGAGCCAGTGGATTCTCCTGGGGTGACAGGGTAAGTGTGCAAAGTCAGAACCACAAAAAAAAACAAACACACATGGAAACAGTAGAACCAGCAGAGTATCAGTCCATGCCAATAAGTTCAAAACCATTTATTAAGCACTTTCGTCAGCACCATCACCTGACTTCTTCAGAATTAATGAATCATTAAACATTGAGATATTTATAGTGAAAAAACTGTCACATGACAATACTCGGACTTTTGACACATAACACAAAACAAACTATATTTTAACCTAATCAACATCAATAAATAACATTTCATGCTTCCTATTAACCATGTGAAAAATGGATATGTATAAATAAATACACAATTCATCCATGTTGATTTTAAAAACACCCCACCTATTAAAAACCATCCTAGTGGTTAAATCAACTTAAAAGGAACATAATTTCAAAAAACTACTAATACTAACACTATCATTATGGCTGGGTGGTGTAGTGGCATTAAATTTAATTTGCCACCATAACTCTTTAAAATTAAGTATTTCCTCCCATGGGCCACCCCGTGGATCTGGTGTAACTTTTTCAAAGACTAAAAATTTTAAATTGTGACCAGGGTATTGCAATACATGTTGATTTTAGAGCTATTATTAGAAATAAGAATGCTGATGACAGTATGTGAAATCTCAATGTTAATGAAAGAATGTTATTGAACAAATTAATATCTGATAAAACATTAAGAGTGATGAAGCCTGATAAAGGGGGAGGGGTTGGGGTGTTTTTTTAAAATCAATATGTCCGAGTATTGTCATTTGACAGTTTGTTCACTATAAATATCTCAATGTTTAGTGATTCATTCATTCTGAAGAAGTCAAGTGATGGTGCTGATGAAAGCGCTTAATTAATGGTTTTGAACTTATTGGTGTGGACTGATACTCTGCTGGTTCTACTGTTTCCACGTGTGTTTGGTTTTTCTGTGGTTCTGAGTTTGTGGTGTTTCAAGTTCGTTGTACCAGTTATGAGTGCCGGTTCGCACACCATCGTGCTGGGCACTGACCTGGTAGACAACATAGGACTTTTGACACAATTGTTGCAGCAAATCTCCAGAGAGGTGTTGCATGGTTCTCAAGGAACTGGGAATATCAACACTTCATTGGATACCAGTATTCCACCTGGACAGGGGACTAGCAACATGCATATGCAAGTGCCTATTGAGATACGTGATGAACCTCTGTCTGGTGGTGAGAATGTTTCTTTTGTATCATGGTTTAATAGAGACATTTCTTTTACCTGTAACAACAATGAGATTACTGAGAGGGGGACCTGTCAGCAGTCATTAACAGCTTTTGAAACTAAACTAGTTAAAGTAAGAAAGCTTCAAGTTGAAAATGCATATTTTAGGGAGTGCATAAAAAACAAATTGGTCCCTAAAGGGTTATGGAGTTGGAAATACCCTAATGGTCTTGTTAATGATTCAGTGTTACATCGTGAATTGTTAGCGCTCTTTGACAAACAGGGAATGGAATTGTTGGAGGTGCTTATGAAATATAATCAAAAGTCCATAGACTTATTATATGTAGAACTGAGTGAACTGGACAGAATTTTGCACGATGACCTGTTATCTGAGACATCTATTTTGGCATACAAAGTGATATTGAGCAAAACTGATAGAACTATTGGGGACATTCAACTTAGGAAAGGTAAAAAAATTACAAAGAGATATAGCAGCATATCATGCTGGTACTGCCTATCCAAAACCCCCATCCACTAAAACCACTCAGACTGTCAGTGATCCAGTAGGAGGTCATGGAGAGGTTCCTGGAGGAAGAGCTGAAGACCAACCAGCCAATGAAACTCCTTTAGGGCGGGACCCTGCATGCAGATCTGAGAGGATACGGAACCAAACAGGAAGACCACAATACAGGCCCTAGTGGAATTGACAGCGGGGGAGGTACCAGCAAGGGAACACATCTTGGAATGAAGCGAGATAGTCCAAGTGGAATTAAATAATAACTTTGGCTTACTAATTGGTGAGCCCACAGATACTGACTTTTGTACTGATTTAGAATATTTTTTTGAGATAGACAGTAATTCAAGCAGCTTTAACGCAAGTGGCTATACGGCACATAGTAATACAAAAGGTGATTTAATTGTACACAATTACTCTATGCAACCGCTTGACTTAAATTTGCCGGATATACTCAGCAAAGGTTTTAATTTTGTTCCTACTGCAAGAGCTAACTTGGTTAAATTGATTTTAGACTTGAAAGTTTTTGTGAGAAAACTTAATTTATGATTAATGTTTGGAAATGAAGCGTTTAATGATAATTTCTTCGTAGAAGTAGTACGTGCAATCCCCCATTACCTAGTGTATTAAGTCTGTTTGAAACTCTATGTGAGTTTGCTTTTAGAGCTATTATTAGAAATAAGAATGTTGATGCCAGTAGGTGGAATCTCAATGTTAATGAAAGAATGTCATTGAACAAATTAGTATCTGATAAAAGATTAAGAGTGATGAAGCCTGAAAGGGGGGGGGGGTGGTCTTAATGACAAAAACTGACTAAAAAAATAGAATGAATACAATGTTTTGGGATGGAATGATTTATGAGGAAGTGTCACGTAATTTTGTTAATATCTCCCATCACAAAATAGATTTGGCCTTGAAGGCCTTGATGGATCAAGGCCAAATTGATATGGAGGTATATAATTTCTTGAGTGTCAATCATGCTAGGGTACTGAATATTTTTGGTATCCCGAAGATTCATACAAATCTTTACGACCCCCTTATGAGACCCATTGTTAGTGTAGTGGGCTCAAAAGCTTTTTTCATAGGTAAATATATTGATTTCAGACTGAAGTCTGTTTTGACAGATGAGCAACATCTTTGTATTGATTCGTGACATTTTCTGAAAAGATTAAATGGATTGGGTGAAGTGGAAGATGTTTCTTTTCTGACAGTGGATGTTGTGAATTTGTTCAATGTCGTTCCGCATACACTGGCGCTTGAATGGGTTGAGGAATATTTATTTGACTCCAATAGATTTAGCAATAATGATGTTGGAGTATTAGTTACCCTAATGGAACTAGTTCTCAAATATAACTTTGTGTGTTTTGAAGGACAGTTTTTCAAACAATTAACAGGGGTAGCTATGGGGGCATGTTGTGCCCCCATTTTTGCGAATATCATAATGTTAATGTGGGAACATAAATTTCTTTTCAATTCTTATTTCATAGGATCATGGAATTTATATTTGAGATATATTGATGATTTGTTTTTTGTATGGAAGGAAGATGAGCATGATGTGAAGGAATTTTTAGATTTTATTAATAGTACTACAGGCTTTCTTAAGTTTACTTATAATTATAATAAGGACAGTATGAATTATTTGGATGTACTTGTTAGTAAAGATTCTGAAAATAATTGCCTGGTTAATAATTTATATAGAAAGCCCACCTACAGCAATAGCCTGCTACATTATACTAGTTGCCACTCAGATCATGTTAAGAAGGGCCTTGTAAAAGGGTAATTTGTCCATATTTCATGTATGATAAGTAGGGAGTTGGACTATCAAGTTTAGTGTAAAATCTTGGAAGAAATGTTGATAGTGAGGGGCTATCCTATTTAGCTTATTGTGAGAGCTTAGGAGGAAGTTACCAACAAGAGGGCATCAGGGGTGTTTAGGCCACTCCTGAGTGAGACCTTTGTTTGCCCTCAGAGTAGTCATGGTACCTTAGTTGAGCACAATGAGGTTGATAAACAGAAACCTTTAGAATTTTCTAGGTCCTCATTTGTAACAAGCTTTACCATTGACCACATTCCCATTACTGAAGTAGTGAGGAAGAATTGGATAATATTCAGTAGTCAAGGAGGTATCATTGACAAGTTGGGGGCATTGCCTAGTGTAATTTTTAGAAGGGGCAAGACTTTTAAAGAATTATTTTAGAGTACTAATAATGTTGAATTTCGGCAAGGTAGGGGTACTCATGCCTGTGTTTTTTGTGCACAGTGTATATACATCCATTCAGTGGATAAGATAATTATCAATGGCATAAAGGTTAAGGCACAAGGGAATTATTCATGTATTACAAAGGGAGTGGTTTATGCCGCTATGTGTTGTCAATGTACTGGGTTTTATATCGGTAAAACCAAGAAGACTTTAAGGATAGGGTTTACGAACACATCCGGGACATTCGAATTGCGAGCCCAAATAGTGCCTTATATAAACATGTATTGCAATACCCTGGTCACAATTTTAAATTTTTAGTCATTGAAAAACTTACACCAGCTCCACAGGGTGGTCCATGGGAGGAAATACTAAATTTTAAAGAGTTATGGTGGCAAATTAAATTTAATGCAACTACACCACCCGGCCTTAATGATAGTGTTAGTATTAGTAGTTTTTTGAAATTACGTTCCTTTTTTTGTTGATTTAACCACTAGGATGGTTTTTAATAAGTGGGGATGTGTTTTTTACAATCAACATGGATGAATTGTGTATTTATTTATTCATATCCATTTTTCACATTGTTAACTAGGAAGCATGAAATGTTATTTATTGATGTTGATTAGGTTAAAATATAGTTTGTTTTGTGTTATGTGCCAAAAGTCTGAGTATTGTCATGTGACAGTTTTTTCATTATAAATATTTCGATGTTTAGTGATTCATTAATTCTGAAGAAGTCAGGTGATGGTGCTGACAAAAGCGCTTAATAAATGGTTTTGAACTTATTGACGTGGACTGATACTCTGCTGGTTCTACTGTTTCCATGTGTAAGTGTGCAAAGTGTTAATAGCAATAGTTCCTGTCCATATTAAACCATTGATCTGGATGCAGGCAGGGTACTGTTTCAGCTAGGGACACACCTGCATGGGACACCTCTTCAGCATGCTGCATTTTGTGGGTATTCCCATATAGAAGTGGATCAAACTGGACTCATTCCCAACAGCAAGGATATGACCTTTGATAAACCTGTGGCTGAAGATGGGGTGAGCTGAGTGCATGTGTGATTTGGAAGCTACTTGCAACTGACTCACAGATATACATGGGATATTCCCCTTTTGCTGCCTTGTGCGGGGACATAGGCAGTCTCTCATTACTTCATAACTGTGCCTTTTGTGGTCTCCCAGTGATTATCTAGACTAACATCAGTATTCCATACTACACAGACAACTAATGTGCTGTTAACCTGTATGAACAATTACAAAGTTCTGTGCAGTTGACAGTTACATTTTATGTACTCTGTCTAGGGTACTTCCACCTGTGTACTGTCTGTATGTATGGGTCCACATTCATGGCTTGTCCATCTTTCAGAAGATGATAGATATTGATATCTGAACAGTGAGTATGGATGACTGCTGACATGGGTATTGCTGAGAAGCATTGTGGTTGGCACTGCAGTTGTCAGAACATGGCCCTGTCATGCCCACTACTGGCCATAGACCACCGTGACACAACCCTCCATGCCTACATGCTGACCACTTCCAGACAATATTGAACACACAACACCCTAACACATGGACCCCTGCATATTGTACACATGCAGCGTTCTATCCTGTAGATTGGGCCAGCTCGGGTAATCTGTGCTTCTCTATTATTACAACTCACACTTACATGTTACTGCATTTCTACATAAGATTGTGGGGGGGGGCACACCTGACGACTTTAAACATTTGCTATGACTGTACTGGTATTTCAGGTACTCTGCTAGCTTCCATTTCATTTTGTATTCTGACCTATCATGCAGACTGGAGGCATATCAGTAGAGTACAGATCTTAGGTTTTATTGACCTACATTTCAGTTTCAGACTTCTTACCCTTCAGAACTAGCATACAACTGCCAGACCTGTTGTAGTCTGTCTGTGTAGGTCTGGAGGGGAGCTGTTCACCATTGCCATCAATTGGAGGCCTTAGTCAAGCCTTTCTTTATGGACATCTACACCTGTCCTGCTACCTGAGGCTGGTGGTAGGTATGTGAGCCTCACTGACATGCATGTGTGTGTCCTATGGACACGCATTTGGGCCAGCACATGTACTCCAGTGGGATTTCTCACCTTGTCTAGTACTGCCTAGTATGTTGACACCAGTATTTGTTATGGATTTCATGCTGCCCATATAGGTGTCCACTATCTGCTGCCATACCATTCAGCCACCCCATTCCCTTGCATGCTCATGCCCATACCATAGCTACAATTATCAGAACATAATACTCTCTTCAGCAATTGATAGGAAAAGTGACTTACCTTCTGGATGTGCCAGTATTGAGGACAGTGTTGGAGGGCTGACTATATCAGATGCACACAGTACACTCCTTATACCTGGTAAAGCACAGGCAGTGTCATGTTTTGCATCCCTTTTACTGTATGCGCGAATCAGAGAGAGGTGTCATTCCATGAGTCCCTACTGTGTCAGTGCATGTGCAATACGTTGCCTCTTTGCTAAGGCCTGGGCATACTGGGCATGCCTCCTTCTGCCTACAGGGGCAGACCCAGGTAATTCCTCCTCTGAGTCCCTCTGTGCCTGTGATGGCCTTGACAAAGTTGGGGGGCTGTGTGGCCTTACCCTTTGCTGTTCCTGCTGCTGCTGTTTCCGCAGGATCATATTGTTTAGCATGGGACATACTATGAACATTTGTGTATATGTAGCTGAAGAGTACTGCAAGGCTCCACCGGATATATCCAGGTAGAGGAACCATGATTTGAGCATCCCAAACACATGTTCTGTTATGATTCTGGTTTGTGTGTGTGTGCCTCATTATGGAGTTCTTGTTCAGGTGTGTGTGCATTTCTAGGGGTGTCATCAGCCACAGCTCCAGTGCGTAGCCAGCATCCCCCACTAGGGGGCCATATAGGATGTCCCAAGTGGCAAATGACTGGTACAGCTGTGTCATATGCCAGATGTGGGAGTCGTGATAGCGTCCAGGGCTGCTAGCACACACATTCAAGATAATGCCCTGGGCATCGCACACAACCTGGCAGTTGAAGGAGGGAAAGTCCTTGTGATTTATGTAGATCCTACTCCGCTCACAGGGTGGTGCTTTGATGTGCACTTGCATGCAGTCTATAGCACCCACTACCTCAGGGTATTCTGCTACTTGGTGGAAGAGATGCATATTGCTGGCCAACAGCTTACGGGTGTTGAGGAAATATATGTGCTCACTGGCATGTGCTGACATGGCATACTGTAACTGGTGGAGTACCCTGGATGCTGATGCCTATGAGATCCCCATGATATCTCCACTTGCCCTTTGGAAGGTACCTGTGGCTAGTATTCTTAAGCCTACACATACTTTGGTATCCACTAGGATGGGTTCCCCTCTGTTGGCTCTGTGTGTGAGGCGTGGACGGCACAGCTCAACAATTTGCTGTAGAATGCCCCTGTCCACCCTATAGCACTCCACTATCTCCAGCTCATGTAGTCCCTGGTAGGTTACCATGGGTCTGTGCACTCTTCTCCTTCTCCTCACTGTGGGTTTGTAATCAGCATTCACATCCTCACCACCTTCAGTCTCTTGCACATATTGATGTATGAGAGTGACAGCAGCCCCTAACATTTTATTAGTTTTGTCAGGTAAAATTTCCCCATCTGTGTACACCGGTGGTGTAGAGTTTGTGGGAAAAACAGACTGGAAGGTGTCTGCATAGTTTCTAGTAGTGTGCTAGGCTGTTCCACATGTAATTGGCTGATCCTGATACATTTCACCTGCCAGCTATGCTAGTTCTCCTTGATTGCCTTCCTACTGCTGTTTTCCCTTCTAATTGCCTTCCCATTTAAGCCCCAAGGCACAACGCAAATACCCAGTGCTCAGATGTGAACAGATCTGCTATTTCCTGTTTTTTTTTAAAACCCAGTGCACAGTGCACACACCCATTTAGGCAATGTAAACACTGCTAGGCAGCCTCGGACACACACCCTTCCTTAGCTGTGCTTAGCTAAGTGCAAACATGGGCCACAGAGCTCCAAAACGCTTACAGCATGAATGACACTCCCCCTTATGAGGTCATCCACCTCTTAGAGTTATACCATGGTGTTGCTGAACCTACATGGTTGGGTGCAAGCTAACACTGAGAGGAAATCTGTGATTCAGTATCAATCCCTTCATTTGCGTAAAACAAAATGCTAATTCCTAGTTACCACACTCACACTTAGCCTTCCCCCTTAGCAACCACTATTCCCTGGTATTGTTGTCTTATGCATGCCATTGACTATTATTGCAAAATGCTTATTTGGGTTTAAAAGCTTATTTCCACCTTTTTTCTGTTTTTGGGCTGATCACGTTTGCCAACCACTGCACTATGCTTAAGCGTCCGAGATCGGCCAAAAAAATGTAAAGTTGTTATTTTATAATTTTGCAACTATTTCTCATGCCAATGGCCATATATTTGGCCATTGGCATGCCTACTACATTGAATACATGCTTTCTTTCGAGATGTCATGCTTCCATTTTGTAATTTGCAGAAATGTATTTGGTTAGTAACTGAATGCATTTCTGCAGGTTACACCATTCCTGCAGAGATGTCTCCCCGCTTCCTAGATCGCTAATTTACCTCATTTGCATGGATTTCACCAGCAAATGAGGTAATTAGCATATGGCAGTGGTGCCCATGCAGGAATAGTGTAGGTGTGCTTGTGCACATCTTGGGGACTTGATCTTGCATTGCTCGGTGGCCATATTGCATGCAGCAACTCTTGTACTATTCCTGCACTCCGTGCAGAGCTTGCTGAATCTGGCCGAGTTTTTGTTGTGGCAGCACGCAAATGGTAGTTGGCTCCCCTAACCCTAAAACAACAAGCAAATGAAAGTTTGTACAAACTGAGGAATGCCACATAATTCAATTGTTATATATATATTTTCTTTTTTTAAAACACCTTTATTGAATTATCACTTGTGACATAGGCAAATTTACATTTATACAAAAGTAATCAGATTGTATTAAATTAACACTAACAAACATTATACTTCACATATATTGCTATATATCATACAACCTAAGCAAAATTATATAAACTATTCAATTCATGTCCCTTTATTTTTGAAACAAGAAACATCTTTATTAAACCATCACTTATGACATAAGCAAACATATACTTATGTAAATGAAAATAAGCCACACGGACACAATCCTAGTTGCAAGCATTTTACATCACAAACCATATTGACACACTCCCAGTTGAAAACATTATACTTCACTTATAATCTACCCAACCACTTTCAGTCAAACATCACATAACTTATTTAATTCCTGCCTTCTTTTAAACCTCATTCCTCCCCTGAATGTATTGTTCTCACAATTCTCAATGTTTTTCATGTGTAGTTTGCTCCTACCCTTTACTAAAGATCTCAGTTCCAGTTGTTTTATCTCTATTACTATATTCACTACTTTTAATATAGTTGGTTTAGATTTTGATTTCCATTTTCTAGTAATTGGTTTTGTTATATATACTTTCCACACAATTCTCACAATGTGTACACATTTTATATGATTACCAGTCACTTCACACAGTGCCCACCACTGCTCTGGAAGTGTCTATGGGCCATCTTAAAAGCATAACATCCCTGTGTCATTGACAAAATAGAACATTACATTTTTTTCCTAAAATAAAATAGAAGATCATAAGATAACCAATTTTAATAATAACACTTGTGATGAAAGTTAAGTTGTGTGAGAAAGTAAATGCCTGCAAAAAATGACTATGCCAGCAGTGAACTATAAGACATGCATATATATCTATATATATATATATATATATATATATATATATATATATATATAAAAGTTCCATTTTCTAATGCATAAATATCACATTTTCTTTGCAACATATTAATAAAACTAGAATGTACTTGGAAAATACAATCATACCTTAGCCTTCTATGCAGATAAATCAGAAGGAATGTCAATCCTCTGCATTCTCCAAATGCACAAGTCTTCTCAACTTCAAGTTCTATAGCTACATGGTTAACTTTTTATACTGTAGATTCAGGTATCTGAACACAGTAAATATGCAAATGAGGTGTGAACTCATTAGAATAACTGAATTACAAACTTTTGACTTTGTGCAGCAGGTGTAAATATAGTGCAGGCACTACCTCAGTGTTAGTTGCTAATGGATTGTAACAGCAAATGATTAGTGGGAAGGAGAAGGAAAAAACAATAGCAATTCAGACTGCCTTACCGGAAATGGTTGTGCCACCCTGGATACACTTACCAAGTGTAGAAGTAACTTTAGCAAGCATTTACATGGAAGTGAACAGCACACATTTCTCATTTTTGTTCACTAATAGTCAAATTCTCCTGCCTTTGCTGAAAACAGTTTTTCAATGTCATGTAATGTTATCATACATTTTAAGGACAATGATGCAAAATGTCCTATAGACTACATGTCTGAGAGTACAGCATAGTTGAGAGAAAACTTAACACAATGCAAAGAGATCTGCACTGGTGCAAACAATATTCATAAATAGTGTGATCACTCATTGCACTAAATATGTAATCTGCACATGTACAAACGAATGAGAGTGTACAAGTGCATATGTTTTAATACTGTGGAGGAAATGGGACTTACTTGTATGCATAATGATTTGCTTTCCTGATACAAAGTTGTTTCTGTGGCAGAGAGATAAGACACTCTTAGTGTGATTTGCAGGTTCATTCACATGAGAGTTCAGATCCAGAATTGTATACAAATGTATTTTGTAAAGTATTTTGTAATGGCACTTATGTTTCCTTTTTTGTTTGTTTTATTTTAAATATTAGTATTTACACAGTGAGCGGCTTAGCGCAAATACAGTAAAACGGATAAATACTTTAATATTAATAGAAGTTGCATAAATTAGAGCTGTCAATCAAATGTGTGTAGCACATCTGGTAAACATAATGAATCACACAGCACATATGATAAGTAGATCATAGTTTAAGTCCCACATTTATCTATTAACTATTAAACAGTTTTTACAGCAATAATACTTGTTGTGCTTTTCCTGTCTTGTTTGTTCATTGCTGATATCTGTGCAAATATGGCGTAATGCCACAGACAATAAGCAAACATTGTCAATTTCATAAAGATACATTTTTACATCTTTTGCTTTTCATGGCACGAACACACTAAGCGTTGCTGTGCAGTGGTCATCATGCTTCCACAATACCTGCAACTCTACAACACCTGGATACAATAGGCAGACATTGTCAATTTCAACAAGATACATGGTTACATCTTTTGCGTTTCGTCACACAAACATGCTAAGTATCAATTCTCGGTGGTTACCATGCATGTACAACAGCTGCAGATATGTCAATTTCTAAAAATGATACATTGTAACATATGTGGTCTTTTATCATGCAAACATGTTAGCAGTGTTGCACAGCAGACAGCACTGTGATACGCAGTAATGAGTGTATAAATTAAACATGCTGCCTAGCTCTACCGACGGCAACAGATGAAATCAATGACCAAGGTACTGATGATAAAGGGTTGTAATCCAGAAAACAAAAGTTTTACTAATGCTGGTCCACTGTGATTTAGATAGAAATTAGCAATATAAATCTAATTATATATAAAAATAACTATGTCTGCCAGGTGAATTGAGCATACACATGATATCATATATAACCAAAAAGTTAAAATGTCACACAGACAAACCAATTACAGTGCATTAATGGACGGTGCAGCGATAGCACAGTCACCTCACAACAAGAGGTTCTCCGGTTTGATTCTCAGCTGGGGTGCCCTCTGTGCAGAGTCTGCATGTCCTCCCTGCATTCTGGTTGGTTTCTTCTGGATGCTTTGGTTTTCTCACACATTAAAAGTCATGCCTCTGGAGCATTTCTCCCTGGGCTTCTGCTGAAAATTGGCTTTATTCTGAGTTGGACTTTCCCAATTAACAAATGTTAAATAAATAAATAATTAGTAACAACTATTAGAAAAACCTAGCCAAGCTAAAGTTTTCACTGTGTGATTCCTTAAACTTCTAGTACAGGCTCATGGGCTATATGCAAATGACCCCTTAGTGAAATCAAATGTTTAAGCTGTATAGTTTCTAAATGTCCATGACTTTTCACTTTTTCTTTTTAAACCTTTGTAGATACATTCAGGCCAATAAATTAAACCTGACATATATGTGACTAAGGGTATACTGGCAATTGTGTTTCTGAACTTAAAAGTGTATTTTCTGCCCTGTCATGGACTAGTTTAATGATAGTCACATGCACATGAATGTATAAACCAGAACCAGGTCAGGCCACACACATACATGATTAAACACTCACTTTTAAATCTGTCTAAATAATTAGTGAGCATGTCTGACAATTCTTCTGTGGCAAGGAGGCAAAAACAACTACAGTGGATATAAAAAGTGTACACACCCCTATTAAAATGCCATTTTTTGTGATATAAAAAAAAGACCACAATAAATCATTTCAAAACTTTATCCACATTTAATGTGACCTATAACCCGTACAATTCAGTTGAAAATCAAACAAATCTGTTAGGGGAAAAATATAAAAAAATAAAAAACATACAATAAGCTGATTTCCCAAATGTGCACACCCTTAACCTAATACTTTGTTGAAGCACGTTTTGATTTAATTACAGCATTCAGTCTTCCTGGGTACACACTTGCCATCAATTAAAGGGACTCTGATTAACCCTAAATAAAGTTCAGTTGTCCTAGTAGGATTTTCCTGACATTTACTCAGTTGTCTGCTAAAGCAAAATCCATGGTTTGCAGACAGCTTACAAAGCATCAAATGGCTCTCATTGTTGAAAGGTATCAATCAGGATAAGGGTACAAAAAAAAATTCCACAGCATTGGATATACCATGGAATGCAGTGAAGGCAGTCATCAAAAAGTGGAGAAAATACGGGACAACAGTGACGTTGCAAAGAACTGGATGTACCTGCAAAATTGATGAAAAGACAAAATGGAAACTGGTCAGGGAGGTTGCCAAGAGACCTACAGCAACACTGAAGGAGCTGCAGGAATTTCTGGCAAGTACTGGTTGTGTACTACATGTGACAACAATCTCAAGCATTCCTCAATATGTCTGGACTATGGGGTAGGGTTGCAAGTCAGAAGTCTTTTCTTACACAGAAAAACATCCAGGCCTGGATAAAATTTGCAAAACAATACATCAAGTCTCCCAAAAGCATGTGGGAAAATGTGTTATGATCTGATGAGACCATGGTTGAACTTTTTGGCCACAATTCCAAAAGGTAAGTGTGGTGCAAAAACAACACTTTGCATCACCAAAAGAACACCACCCCCATGGTGAAGCATGATGGTGGCAGTATCATGCTTTGGGGCTGCTTTTCTTAAGCTGGAACTGGGGCTTTAGTCAAGGTGGAGGGAATTATGAACAGTTCCAAATACCAGTCACTTTTGGCACCAAATCTTCAGGCATCTGTAGAAAGATGAAGATGCAGAGGAATTTCACCTTTCAACATGACAATGACCCCCAGCATACATCCAAATCAACAAAAGAATGGCTTCACCAGAAGAAAATTAAAATTTTGGAGTGGCCCAGCCAGAGCCCAGACCTAAATCTAATAGAAAATATGTGGGATAACCTGAAGATGGCTGTGCACAAGAGATGTCCTCACAATATGACAGATTTGGAGCACTTTTGCAAGGAAGAGTGGGCAAATATTGCCAAGTCAAGATGTGGCATACTGATAGAGTCCTAACCAAGAAGACTGAATGCTGTAATTAAATCAAAAGGTGCTTCAACAAAGTATCAGTTTAAGGGTGTGCACACTTATACAACCAGCTTATTGTCCGTTTTTTTATTTTTTATATTTTTCCCCTGACATATTTGTTTGTTTTTCAATTGAATTGTACATGTTATAGGTCACGTTAAAGGTGAGAAAAGTTTTGAAATGATTTATTGTGATCTCATTTTTTTATATCACAAAAAACTGGCATTTTTAACAGGGGTATGTAAACTTTTTATATCCACTGTATGTGGTAGAATATGTATTGGCTATTTTATATAGGTTTGAATCTCACATTGTACAAATTACTTTTATCAGTGTGAAAAGCCATGCAAAAAATGTGCTAGGTCATAAAATTTGTACCCCCAATACATGTCTGAAAAGTTAAGCCATCTAACAGGTACAGCAACATCCAACTCAAAAACTAATGCCAACTGTCACCTTACCCTACTTCATAAACTGCCTTTCTCTCTTTTTGGCAATGTTGCTCTCTCCTTAACATCTTACAAACATGGTTGACATAGTTGTGTGGGTTTGTGCACTGACCGCTGAATGCTATATTGCAAGTTGGAGGGAAACACTTTAATTGTTGCAGTATAACATGCCAAGACATGACAGGAACTGCAAAGTAAGGTGCCCAATTTAGGACTCAAAGATGGGGTGTAGAGGAGTCCAGAATATTCATTGGATTCCTTGTAAAGCTTCACAGCCATAGGCTGCTGAAGGTGGGCTATAATGGGTCTCAATAAAACTCAGAGACTTGTAATAGTTTCACCAAGGCTGTCTCCAGTGCAACTGGCATTCCATGCACTGGATACCAATGAAGGCACCACTACAATGACCTGAAAAAGTGCAAGCAGCACAATTCAACCAGTGGCTGGATGAGTTTAGTACTTCTGATATCCCACAGTTGTATAAGTATACAGATACAAATAAATTATATTCAAAGCGGAGGATAGGTAAGACTGGTGCACACAATGCTCTTCTCTTTCTCTCTCCTCTTTATTTTACAGCTGACCAGGAGATTTCAGTGAACAGGGAAGCCCATGCTGAATGTTTAGAAAGACTAAAAGAAGCAATGGTTATGTATGATCCACAAAATAATTATTTTATTTAAAGTATTGCTCTTCTATACATTAGTAGCAAATTAAATAGGCATATCTTAACTGTAAAATCAAGCATGCATGCTTCATTCTCTAGCTCAAGGTAATTGTGAGAGTCAGTTGCAATAATGTATTCAGATGCTGTTGGTTCAAATCCCACAGGTAACAAATACATTGTAAAATAATTTAAAATATTAAATATTAATTTCAACACAATTGGCATAAATGCCATGTTGATACCTTAAACTGTATTATTTGTAAAACATGCAATATTTGCATATTGCAAGGATTACTTGAAGCAATTTTCAGTCATAGTTTGCAATTTTTAAAAAGTATACTTAATATAAAAGTAAAAATATATTAATATGGTAGTAATGTATTGTATGTGACATATGATGGTTCTAATTATCTTTTTCTTTTTTTATATCTTACATCAATTCTTATCTTCCTTTTTTATTTTTATAGATATGATCACAGTGTTCTGATGTTATGAATTTCTGACAACTGACAAAATGATTTCTAGCACAAGAAGGTAGGCCAACCAGTGTGGCTTAGCCTGTCACATCTGCAATGGCTGCCACACTGACACCCAGTACATCAGGAATGTAACCTAGCAGTACTGCCTCTGCAGTCCTTGCACTACCTGGGCCCTCAACATCAGATAGAATTACCCCAGCAGCTGGTGCAGTGGTACCCTTTGGGATTATTGGTGGAGGTAGTGATTTTGTCACCCACCAGGAGCTACCAGGCATGGTGCATGAGGTCATAGAGGTACCATTGATGCAAGCCTCAGCCATACAGAAAATAATCTCATTGGAATGCTGAGAAAATAAAAACATCAAGCACTCCTACAGGACGCTGAGGAAGGGAACAGTGATGGCAGTTCTAAGGGTGAGGATTAGATTCCCACTGTCCCTGTGCTTGATGGACATGAGCCTCTGATGTTCCATTCTTATCCTCAGTCATGTTGTCCCCCGACTTTTTGTGTCTCTCACCATCCTTGTCTCTGTCTTATTTGTCCTGTTTGCATTCGCTTCCTCACCTAACCTACTTACCTGATCTTAACACACCTATGCCCCTTACTCAACATTCTTCTTTTACTGAAATAAAATAAAAAACCTGGCACCTGTCTCACAAATAAAAAGTCATTCCCATACATAGCTCTCCACTTCACGTGTCTTCTTGACACACTTAATTTGGTCCAGTTGGTTACAGAATATGATTGTGTCATTGTCACCTATCTGTGTTGTGATGACAGTCCACATTTATCCAATTTTCTATTCCTGTTCATATTACACTGTTGAAGAAGTGGATAGCCATGGTTCTTTCCTAATTCCCTCCTGAACATTCCAATATTGCTTCTGATTTGTTCTTCTCCTTGCTTGCCCCCATTTCACCACTTCCCTATTTACCCCATTTTCGCACTTTTAATCTGGTCAAAAATAGAATCATAGAGCACATACATAAATAATAAATCCCTAACAAAGGCCTTCACATTTTTGTCCTCTGGATTTGAGCAAAGTTTGGCATCACGCACCAATACCAAGTGAAAGTGAATGGCACGTCATGTCCTGTGATATGATACAGTTACCTCCATGCAATGCTACTTAAATTCATTGTGCTAAAGGAACACACAGTTAAAACAGAGTAAACAAAGCACTTTGAAACATTTACTCTAACATTTATTTGGACTGATGACTGTATAAACATGGCAATCCATATGTGTACTGTTAAAATAGAGTAAATCATTTGACTGATGTTCCTTTTTATGCATTACTTGACTGTACTCATTACCTCTCAGTTTTCAAAAACGTATCATATTTACTCATGTAATACCATTGTGACATTTGTAAAAAATTAGATTGAGCTAGATTTGAACCCTGTGTCATTTGTTTTCAAAATATGAACTCTGTGCTCTTACATCTGCTGCCAATGAGAAAGCTAGGCAGCAGGTGTTTTTTTTACACTCAGTACTATTCAAAGTGCTGACTGCCACACCTCTCCACTTAGTGTGTTTGCATGGAGAAAAGTGAACCAATAGAAAAATCTTTTTTTTTTTCAAATTAAGCAGAAACCCACATTTGCTCATCACGTAGCTCTGTGAAAATGGAGAAGGCACTTGCAATAGTACTTCATGTTTCAAAAATTGTGACAACATTTCAAATATAAGGTACAGTATAAATACCATATTATCTGTCAGCTGTTTCTGCCATAGACTACATGCATAAGTACTTCTCAAGTTCAAGTTGTATTTATGCAATGTAAATCTTGCATGCACAAACACTTTGCCATTGATTGGGCAAATGATTTGCTTGGTAGTACTCTATAGAAACAGTGGATTGGCATGTTTTACTATGTTTAACACCCAGTTAGTCTTCATCCCATTATAATCTATGTAAAAACACAATCAAAGGGAAGGCACCTGTTAGTGACTGAACTCATTTTTACTCAGACCCATGTGTGCCCTGCACCCATGAACTTGAAAATGGTTATGTCAGTAGTTGACCCCAGATGTCAACTACACTAAAAAAATAAATGCAACTGCATTGTTACATCATCTATGGCTTTATACTGACAAGATACATTGAGATTCTCATATACATGGCTTAATGTAGACATCAATTCATCACAAATATGAACACATGTACATACACAGTTGCAGCCATGCTGACCACAAACTGTGTGTGTGCGTGTGTGTGCGCGCGTGTGTGTGTGTGTGTGTGTGTGTGTGTGTGTGTGTGTGTGTGTGTGTGTGTGTGTGTGTGTGTGTGTGTGTGTATGCATGTGTGTGTGTGTGTGTGTGTGTGTGTGTGTGTGTGTGTGTGTGTGTGTGTGTGAGAGAGAGAGAGAGAGAGAGAGACTGTAAGTGTGTAATGTACATAACATATTGAGAAACAGGTAAATATGTTTCACTTCTCCAGCAACTTATTGCATTTAGTTGGAAAAGCTATACTTGCACATTGGAACCACAACAGAAAATCCATATTCCACACTTGGAACACCAGTCTCATAACAGGATATGTTACCCACATCATAAAATGAGGATCTCATCATCTATACAGACCAGCATGACACTCCAAAAACATGCTTTGTGATGGTGCGATTATTAACTACTAAGGAGGGAGAAAAGGACCTATACCAATTGGCTAGACAGAGGGACCGAGCTAGTAAAGATGTGCAGCAGGTAAGGGTGATAAAGGATAATGAGGGAAACATACTCACAAGTGAGGAGAGTGTGTTGAGCAGATGGAAAGAGTACTTTGAGGGGTTGATGAAAAGTAAGGATAGCTATGAAGAGGATGAAGAATGAAAAGGCTGTTGGTCCAGATGACATACCTGTGTAAGCATGGAGGTGTTTAGGTGAAATGGCAGTGGAGTTTTTAACTAGATTGTTTAATGAAATCTTGGAAAGAGAGAGGATGCCTAAGGAATGTTTTGTTACCGATTTTTAAGAATAAGGGTGATGTGCAGAGCTATAGTAACTATAGAGGGATTAAACTGATCAGTCACAGCATGACATTATGGGAAAGAGTAGGGGAAGCTAGGTTAAGAAGGAAGGTGATGAATGGTGATCAGCAGTATGGTTTCATGCCAGAAAAGAGCACTACAGATGCAATGTTTGC
The DNA here is from genome assembly GCF_019279795.1 of Protopterus annectens. Taxonomy (NCBI): domain Eukaryota; kingdom Metazoa; phylum Chordata; order Ceratodontiformes; family Protopteridae; genus Protopterus; species Protopterus annectens. Next base: position 49,772,323 of record NC_056736.1, read on the forward strand.
TCTGACAGTGTTGATGGAGAAGTACAGAGAAGGTCAGAAAGAGTTGCATTGTGTCTTTGCGGATTTAGAGAAAGTATATGAGAGGGTGCCTAGAGAGGACTTGTGATATTGTATGAGGAAGTCAGGAGGGTCAGAGAAGTATGTAAGAGTGGTACAGGATATGTACAAGGGTAGTGTGGCAGTGGTGAGGTCTGCGGTGGGAGTGATGGATGCGTTTAAGGTGGAGGTGGGATTACATCAAGGATCAGCTCTGAGCCCTATTTTATTTGCAATGGTGATGGACAGGTTGACAGATGAGATCAGACAGGAGTCCTCATGGACTATGATGTTTGCAGATGACATTGTGATCGGCAGTGAGGGTAGGGAACAGGTGGAGGAGACCCTGGAGAGGTGGAGATATGCTCTAGAGAGAAGAGGAATGAAGTTCAGCAGGACTAAGACAGAATATATGTGTGTGAATGAGAGGGAGGATAGAGCAATGGTGAGAATGCAGGGAGTAGAGGTGGTGAAGGTGGATGAGTTTAAGTTTACTTGGGATCAACAGTTCAGAGTAATGCTGAGTGTGGAAGAGAGGTGAAGAAGAGAGTACAGGCAGGATGAAGTGGGTGGAGAAGAGTGTCAGGAGTGATTTGTGACAGATGAGTACCAGTAAGAGTGAAAGGGAAGGTCTACAAGAGGGTAGTGAGACCAGCTATGTTATATGGGTTGGAGACAGTGGCATTGACAAAAAGGCAGGAGTCAGAGCTTGACGTGGCAGAGTTGAAGATGTTAAGATTTGCAATGGGTGTGACGAGGATGGACAGGATTAGGAATAAGTATATTAGAGGGTCAGCCCAGGTTGGAAGGTTTGGAGACAAAGCCAGAGAGGCAAGATTACATTGGTTTGGACATGTGCTGAGGAGGGATGCAGAGTATATTGGGAAAAAGATGCGAAGGATGAAGCTGCCAGGTAACAGGAAAAGAGAAAGGCCTAAGATAAGGTTTATGGATGTGGTGAGAGAGGACATGCAGGTGGTTGGTGTGACAGAGCAAGATGCAGAGGACAGGAAGAAATGGAGACAGTTCATCTGCTGTGGTGAACCCTAACAGGAGCAGCCGAAAGAAGAAGAATATGCTCTGATGATGAGAAAAAAATACTTAGATGTGCGTTAACTTACCACAGCAGCTACATTATGTGCATGTGTCTGTATGTATGTGTAAGTGTGTGTGCATAGTCAGAAGTTCATTAGTCTCTGTTCTACTGTTAACAATCCCGTCCCATGCAGAGCAAATATGTAGACAGTTGTACATGCCTACACAGCCATTTCATGCAGGCCTCCCAACATCTTCTGCCAAACATCTAATGATGCTCTTATCCACCATAAAGTTTCCAGTAGTAGTGTAAAGGTCATACTTGTGCTGTGACGCATGCATTAAGTGATGAGTTCTCTAGTTTGTGTAACTAGTTAGGTAGGGGTTCTAATCTCACAGTCAACTGTCTGTTTGTGTTCAGCTAGTTCACATTCTAGGGGCCATTTTAGAACAGCATGTGAGACACTCCTACTCTGCTCTTCTTCTCATCAGAAACTGCTCATATTATTATCTATAAAATGTTGTCTGACATTGTGAAAGACACTCTTGTGCTCTGGCTCTTGCGTTATATACTGTCTTCTGTACAGAGTGTGGTGCTTCTGTTAAGTACTGTGCTCTGTACATAGGAAAGAGATCTGCTCTCACTGCAGTCAACTGGTGTGTGTGTGTGTGTGTGTGTGTGTGTGTGTGTGTGTGTGTGTGTGTGTGTGTGTGTGTGTGTGTGTGTGTGTGTGTGTGCATGTGTGTGTGTCTGTGTGTGTGTGTTTACAGTTAGTTCACATTCTAGAGACCATTTTAGAACTGCTTGTGAGACACTCCTACTCCCCTTTTCTTCTCAATAGATGCTGATGATGTCATCTACTATAAAGTGTTGTCTGATGGCACTAAAGTCAGACTTGTGCTGTTGTACTTGTGTTAAGTACTTTGTTCTGTACATAGGTAGGGGTTCCAATCTCACTGTGGTAAACTGGTGTGTGATTTAATTCAGTAATCAGTACAGTGACAATTTTAGAATGGCATGTGAGTACATAGCTATGTCAGGCACCCCTTCTCCGAACATCTTCTTGTAACATCACCCTATCTAAAGTGCACTCTGACAATAATCAAGTCAATCTTGTGCTGTGGCAGTAATGTTAAGTACTGTGTTCTACAGCTTCTCTAACCAGATGTTTAGGATTCTAATCAAACAGCAGGCAACCTGAGTGGGTGTATACATTCAAATATTATTTCTTGACAGAATTTTACACCGAGATGTGACTCCATATCCATTTCAGACACTCCTCCCAACATATTCATCTCAGCATACAATGATGCTATTGTACTCCATAAAGCCCAACATAATGGTGTTAAAGTCAGACATATGAGGTGGTGCTTCTGTTACACTGTACGGAATTCATCTTCTATACCTACACAGGTGTAATGTTCAAATCAGACCCAGTCTACTGCTGTGTGTGAGGTTGGTGGTACATTATGGCCATTGTATGATCTTTTGAATCACTTTTCATTTCACTACCACTTAGGATAACATTTAACATAGCCCCATGCATCCAACATCTCATTTTTCCCTCTTGCCACATGATTTCCTTCCTGCAGAGAAGTGGGGATGTCCTCATGTTAAAGATCATTACACACATCATGAAGCAGGGTCCTTCCTTGGGGCACTGTAAGCCAGCATGCCATGGAATGGTGCTCATGTCAAGTATGGACAGAGGCAGTAAGTAATGCAGACAATCAAATACACCCATATGCATAATAGCTTTAGTATCTTCCATCATATAGATATAGGGAGTTTGATTTAAATGATATAATAATGGCTAAGATTTTATGTGATGTTGGCCGTAAGCTTAGTAATGTCATATAACACTATGAGCATTTGACATGCCATTGTTGCTGTGATCGACATGTGCTATGTTGAAATGTGAATGCACAGTAGACCGACAAGAGGATATTACAATCTGTGATGTGAGGTAATGTACTGCCCACTGCTCCCACTAAATTACATGTTTTTTTCCATAACAGCTGTAGGAAAATACCTCCTGAGAACTATTGATATGGGATGATACTATGCATAGTGTTGGCTTAGTAAGACATATGTTTTGTAGTGGAGCAGATCAACATTTGACCCAGTTCTTATTCAGCCATCACAGTGACACTTGCTGTATGGCACATGTGTGCATGTGTATGCCTTCTTTCATTAAATGCTCTGTGACATACATCAGTATAAATTCATGCTGATTACATGGGTACTCAAGTCTTGTTTCATCCACATGTAATGCTGTGATATAAACAAAAATATCAAATGTTTTGATTCAGTTGCAACCTTGTGAAATTCATTGTATGCACAATTGTGTTGCTATACCTAAGGATTATTGAGATGGTCACCAGTGCCAAGTGTGAGTATCAGCATTTGTGTCAGCAACTGTTCTTCATGTTCCACAACCAAATCATTTGTAATGTGTCCTTATGTGGTATCAGGCTGCTCAAACATAGCTTTCCAATGAAAAGTATATAGGCATATGCCGTGCAATTGATGTAATTATGTGACATTGGTAGAGCTGCGTGACTGTATAAACGGTACCAATGTGTGCATGTGATGCATAACTAAGGTTGTATTTGGAGGTGTTGTCACAAATCATTTATTTAAATAAGTGTGAAATGTTAAGGGGAGTGCACAACTTAGCACACAGCTGTTTGTGGATGCCACCAGTCATACTCAACCAGAGACAATACACAATCTGTTAGCTGACAGTTTGTCTCTTATTTCACCTCCCTGTCCCCACTGGCCATCAGCCAAAGTATGCATGCAAAAACATTACTCAGTTTATTTTCTCAGGATAGCAGTTTATCTGTGCACTCTCTAAGGCTAATAGCACAAAACCAATGGGTCCTGAGAATATCCCAGGTTGTCTATACCATGACTTAAAACCTAACTTTCCAGACACAGTTTCATCCCTATTTAAACACAGTCTCCAGGCAGACTATGTTCTTTACAAAGTATGTATAGCTATAGCAATAGTCATCTGTCTGAACAAGGGACTACCATCACCTGCTGCAGGGAATTATACACCCATAATCCTGGCTCCTCTCATCTCTGATGCAGACCAACAAGTCATCATGGACCTCATCAAAAAGGACACAGGTAATCTCATGAAGGTGTATCAAACTCATTTTTTTGATTTGTTAAGGGTACATCATGTCTGTTAAATCTGGTTGACATCTTCAATAAGGTCACCAAGAGCATGCATGAGGAAAAGAGCATCATCCCACATAACTTGATCTGGCCAAGGCATTTGACTCGGGTATTACAAAGAAACTGTCTCAAGTGAGCATAGACACCTATGTCACCAAGATGTTAGACTTATGGATTACACACAGGGCACATAATGTCAAAGTATGTGAAGTCACCAGTACAGTGAGCAGGTCCATACCTCAGGATCCTGTACCAAGCCCTTTCTTCTTCAGTATTTAAATCTCAGAAGTCAAAACAAACTCAGATATTCTTTGTCTAAGCAGATTTGTGGATCACTGCAAATTGCAGACAATCATTGAATCTAAGAACACAATGGATATACTGCAGAAAATATTAAACACAAAAGTGATCATTGTCATAGTCATGAAGACAGACTAGATGAACCAAAAGCACAATTATTTCCATTTGAAAATAATTGCACAAGCTAATTACAATGTAGACAGCACAATCCTATGAGCAGACCAAGTGATAAATGACCTAAATACTCAGGAAGATAGTAAGTGTTACTTATACTAACATGTGACCACAGTGGTGACAAATCCCTTGTATGTAGCACAAATACTAAGTATGGGAAGGCTATCCACATCAAAGGTTATTATAATCCCATTGTTCTCTGCCATCATCACACCAATTAATTGAGTAAAATGCACTCTTTTGCATGTACCTCACCACTCATCTTCTAGGGATGATTTACTCAAGTGTATCACTTTTGCCGCAGTGTGCTTACAAATATCTTTTTGTTTCTTACATAAGAGTTCTTTGTGATGCATAACCATTAGGAGTTGACAGTGCAGCCTTCCCTTCAAGATGTTATACAAAATGTATTTGTCGTACATCTTCCTGTGATGCACCCAGTAAGCACACAGCTCTTTGACAGCATTGATGGCATGGGTTACATTCTTGTAAATGTGAATCGTAGAATATACATGTTGTGCAAATCTCTCGGTTAGCCAGGTTTACTCATAATTTAAACTACAGTTATAACAGTGTCCCTCTTGACACTTTCAAAAAGTGGTCATTTTTAAAAAAGGTGTGCTTGGTTCCCCTTATAGATTACTGACAAATCATTGCAGTTTTACAAATGTGTTCATGCCGAACATATATAATAACTCACAATCACATATTTTGTGTCAGTGACTTAGATTAATGGTGTTATTATTCTGATATTGTCCATGAGTGTGGGTGCTTCTGTCTACCTTTATCCATGATCTTATTGTTATGTGTTCCAACTGGTTAAGACCTATGCAGATGTTACATTCATATTCAAGCAAATCATTTTACACATCTTCATAATATGCACATATGCCAAATTGTATATACTGTGCTTGTTAAATCTCCTCTTCAGTGATCATGTCAGGGTGTTAACATCACAACCAATCATGTTCATTGATATATGACCTTGTGTGACAGACATATAATAAATGGGCCTATACTACCATGTTGTTGTTGTGTCTTTTGACTTTTCCCATTTAGGGGTCGCCACAGCGGAACTCCGGTCCGCTAATGATTGGCAGTAGATTTTTACATGCCGAGTTGCCAGCCCTGACGCACAACCTTCAATGAAGGTACGCCCATTCATGCATGTCTTCACACAGAAGATGCTCTAGCTGAGAATCGAACAGGACAACGTCTTACTGTGAGGCGGCAACGCTACTGCAGCACAACCGCTGCAGTGTCTATATTACCATATTGAATGGTAATAATCTCGAATGCTGATATTAGCAAAAATGCAGATAAACGAACTTGCTAAATATATATTCCAACTCTGAGGTCGCACTACAGTGAGGAAAGGGCAAATATTCCAATCCTCACTGTATGGCGACCCCAAAAAAACAAGTTTGTTTACCTGCATTTTTGCTAATATCAGCATTCAAGATTATTACCATTCGATATACAATAACTGTGTGATGATATGAATATACCCACTCAGGAGGTGTAAACAGCAGTGCGTACTATAGTATGTACATATGTCAATACTGTTCATTTACAACTGTCTTGCCTTTAGGGTGTACAACATTGACATGCCCTTAAGTGGTAATCATTACCATGTTTCACTTGTCCTCCTCCTCTTTCTTCATTCCTGCCATTCATGTTTGTGGACCTGTTCAATACACACACTTCCCCAGAGTACTGTATTAATAATGGCAGTCTATGAACCCCTGTTGATCACCAGCAAAACATTTTTATTTCAGTATGCCAAAAACATGCTTATACTGCACTTTGCACTGAGTACACTTTTCTATTATTTGTTAGTACTGCAGTCGTTGCCTTAAATTTATCCCTGGTAGTCAATGAGGCTGTCCACGCCATTTCACAGAATAAGTTCGATAGTGAGTAATCTTGTCTGCATGTTGGAATGTGTTCATGCTGCTTTACATGGTTTCTTGTCTGGCAACACTCTTGCTGGCCATAAAAACCTCCCTTGTGGTCATGTAACTCAATGTGCGGCATGCATATTCAATTAGCACTGCTGCTCATTGCACAAAAATATAAACTCTGTGTAGGCTTTGCACAAAGCCTACACAATGTTTTTTTGAATCTGCATTTCTACCATGTATACACAATCACTACAAGATACCAAAGCAAATGAGTTTCTCAGTGATCACTAATCATTTCCAACTACTGCTGCCATGATTTTTCATTTGCAAATGATAGCTTTACATTTTTCACTAAAGCTATCATACTATTCCCATTATACAACCAAAACAGAATTTCCTGAAGTGAATTTAGCAGTTGTGTTTCATTTTGAATTGTTTCATATTGATTTACAATAATTCTATTATGTATTCTTACTTTAAAATATCCACGGTTTCCTAACGCATTTGCCACCTAAATCAAATAACTGTAAGTTAATATGGTTCTGTTGAACTATTTCACATAAATGTAGATCACTCTCAGTTACTAATGAAGACTGCCTCAAGTTCATGTGGATCCACTATAGAAAGCAGTGGAGCCTGAGGCAGTCCCCAGCACACAGAGAGAATATGTGGATACCCTCAGATATGCCCAAAGCTGAGTATATTTAGAAGAAGCAAAATGGACTGATATGCATGGGAGTTTCCACAACCATGAAGTGTAATCCCTGCCCATCTAACATCATCTGGCAAAACCTATCCCCTCAAGGTAGTCAATATTTAATCAAATATGATACTCACACGCATAGGACTATTTCTGAAAAAACAGACCCCCCCCCCACAAAAAAAAAAATAAAAATATTGCTGCTGTAGTGCATGAGGCATATGCAAATGATGTGCAGGTCCAATACTCAAAAAAGGTCACCAAGGCAATGCATAACAACAGTAACAAGAAAAAAGATTGTATACTGTTTTTAATCCACCATTTAAATAACATTTTTATATATTTCTTAAAAAACATGTGTGTGGCAAAGCATTTTTGATTAAACCAAACTTATCTATAATATCAGTACCTGGTGTCATGCCCCTTCTGGTTAACTAGGTTTGGTTAAGGTGATGTTGAACCCAAAAGGGCATGGTTCAAATCATGTGAACCACAGCCCTGTTCATACTTTTTTAATTCTGGTTCTGTCACTTCAAATGATGGCAGCACCTGTGACAGCACAAGACTGCACCCCGAGGTGGACAGAAAAGAAGACTAAAATAATGGACTACCTTTTTAGTGACTACTACCCGGATACGATTGGTGTGTACCTTAGAGTTAGTGACTGGAAAAAATAGACATTTGGCAGAAGTTGATTGAACACTTGCTATTCCTGAATGTGATCACAAGCTCCAGTCAACAGTGCCACCACAGGTATGACAACCTATAGAAATATAGGCTCTACCAACTGGCCAAGTGAGTTGAACTGGTAATGGCAAGAATTCTAGAGTTCTATAGTAAGTGTTACTTTTTTCTCAATTTTTTAATTTAATTTTAAAATGGTTCAAATATATAAGCAAATGCATAGTAAACAAGTGCAGGAGTGAATAAAGTATTTTGCATGTTGCTACTAGCGATATCAGTAGTATTAAGGAAAAAAGATGTGAAATACAGGTAAACAACAGTTGTCTTATGTCTTCTCTTTCCAGAAAATGAAGAAATAAATTTCATCCTGTGTCAGCAGGGTAGGAGAATAGCTAGGCTTGTGGAAGCTGGCGATAAGCACGAGTATAGTAACAAATAGTATTATGTGTTTAACTGATTTCATTAATAAATATAAAAAAGCAATTCATTACTGTAAGCACATTTAAGAGATATGCCAGCACAGAAGTGCAGTTATGTCTTTAACTGATTTCATTAATATATATAAATAAATAATTAATGAGGGATGTCAACTGATGCAGTACAGTGCATTCAGTACATTTTATTTATTTTTATTTATATTACATTTGTTGACCGGGATAGTCCAACTGGATGCATGTCCATTTTCAGCGGAGGCCCGGGGAGAAAAGCTCCAAGGGTAAGCAGATACAGCATTACATAATACCAGCATTACATATTACAAACAGACTATTTACAGAGATTACATAAGTAAGCAAGTTAAACAAGTTCCACAGGTAACAGTTATTCCTGAGCACAAGTCAGGATTAAATTAAATTACACAGTAAATCGGTTAACAGATTTTTACACTACTGCAACAAAATGTAAAGTATATGTCAGCATATAAATACAGGGTCTACACTGGATGGCCAAAATAACACAACACTGACTTTCATAATCCTGAAACGAGAAGTTCGACGACATCAGAAAAACAACGTCTAGGAACACCGACTGACAACTCCAGATTAGTAACCACTTGGCCACCATGTTGAACTTTGCCCCTTATCCCAGCAGTAGTAAGACCTTGGAGTTGGTATATTTAGTTAGGGGGGTGAGGGGGATGAAGCCCCCCACATCCATTGGTTTAATTTGCTTCAGATTTAATGTTATTTTTTTTGGACAAGTGGTTACTTACCTGGAATTCACAGTCAGTGTTCTGGAATGTTGGGTTTCTGATGTTGTCGGCCTTCTCGTCTTGGTATTGTGAAAGTCAGTGTTGTGGTATTTCGGCCTTCTGAAGTAGACCTAAATACAGTATTCTGTATTTAAATGGTGTTATATGATATACCTATTTATAAAGGGTGCTTTCAGTATAATACTGCAAAAAATTCATATCGGGCACACATGATCATTTATATCAATATAATAGACTGCAAAATGTAAACCCCACCAAAACTTGATAGAAATACACTTTCTTTCAAAGTACTCATAAGCACTTCCCATGTAATTTCATAACAGGTATGCGAAACACTGCTCATATCATTCTTCACTCTCCATGTAAGTACTTCTCAAACCAGTAGTCCCATGTATGCATAAGCACTTCCTGTACATTCTGTTTTACTTCAATAAAGATTTATAAAAATAAAAATGTCTTAAAGAAAGAAACTGAATGCTGTATAACATGATATGTGAATTTATTGTGTGTTCTCTGGTGCCCCCCTCCCTTTTCCCTCTTTCTCTTATTTTACTTCTGCATCACTTTTCCTTTCATTATTTTATTTCTCTCCCATTTATATTCATGTTTATAAAGATACAGATTCCCTGGAACAATCCAGGTGTGTACCTCCCAGGTTAGGGAGCATTCACCTCTTGCTCATCCGAGGACATCCTCACAAGATAAAAGCGGTGTCACTGGTCCTGTTGGCACCTTGGTTCATGACAACCTGGCAAGACTTACTGAATGGTAACTTCTGGATTTAATTGCAGTTGTGCTGGAGCAGGTCATGGACAGACAGATTCAGCCAGTCGACACCTCTCTTTATTGGGTTCAAGGCATACTATCCCAGTTGGTGTCAACCACCACAGACCCTTAACCTCACAACATCAGAGTCCTCCACAGTAACACCATCTGTCAGTGGAAATTTTTGAGGATATGTGGACTAGGGACTCCTGCTGGCACTACTTCTTGTTGTCCCTTCTTTCCTTATGTATTTCATATATATCCCCTGACTTATTTCTCACCCACGCTATCCTGTTATATAAACAAAAATTGAAAAAAAAATTGGGGTTCATCTCCTGCCAAATATATAACCCTCATTTCCCACCTCCTCCAGCACAACCCTCTTGGTGTATTCTGCTGTCTCTCCTTTTTCAATCTTTCCTATAGCCCATTTCCATTCTTTCAAGTAAAAACAGGATGTCCAAATGAGGTAACCCTATATAAAACATTTTAAATCCCTTTATTTTATTTAAATTTTAATAATAAAAGCTGCATAGTCCTCCTCTTGCCTTAAGTCTGTCAAGTGTGACTGTGTGTAGTGACATCCATCCGTAATATATGAATTCATACAAAGAAATACAAAGTCCATGGCTTTCATGTAGTGATTCTTAGGTACTTAACTTCTGCAGAAAGTAGATATGTTTTTTTCAAAGTATCTTCACTTTCCCTTGTTCAGCTCAAATAATCTGCAAAAATATGAGTAGTAGTGCTCTTCACAGAAAACCGCCACATAGCTGTAAAATCCCAGACTATGAATAGCACCCCTCTTTTTAAATTAAATTCTGAAACCTTATATGAATACCTCTATGAACATAAATAACCAACTTTGTTTACAAACTTTGTTAATCTGTAATCCACTAATGCCAGAATAAAATAACTCATCATGCTATTAGACAATGTGTCTTAAATCCAAAGCAGTGATTTGAAACTATATTCAGGCAAAGTGTCGACCACAGCCAAGATCATTGTAATGAACATAACAATTGTTTGCTATGAGTTCTGTGATTTTGTAGGTAATGCAACTTAATTTTCCTGTGATGCACAGTGACTTCTAAATTTTAAAGACTATACTTAAAGCTGTCATTAGCTTGTGAGACTATTATCATACGAAGATAAAAACAGACTAAGGTTCACTGATACATCTGAAAATCAGGGCAGAAAATTAGCAAATAAACACCAATCTGAATACTAAAAGGTGAAGACCTTTATTTTCCAAAATTGTATGTTTTCAGTTCTGAAAAGTAATTTATTTTCGACATTTGTAAGAGATAAAAATAAGCAATATATAATGGACAGAAAATGTTGGTTTGCTCAGCCATCATTACTGCAGTACAATCTGATGAGATTTCATAGAGGGCTGATAACTACACATCAGACTGTGCAGTGTAAAGCTGTGGCAAAAATTAAATCACTACATAATAACAATGGCTCCTTCATCAGAGGATATCAGACAACCTTACTACCTCAGCAATTTGAAGACTTGCACTGACATATTAGAACTGTTTGCATCTGACTGTTTAACCCCTAATAGCTCACAGCCTGCCTGCAGTTCTTTTGGCTTATTTGTAATGGTGCACAAAAGCAGAAACATTCTGTAAACAAGGATCAATATTGATTATTTACACTTGTTCACTGCAAGGAATGCAAACACAAATCAACAACTTATGTTAGAATTCAGTTATTACTCTCTGTCTTAATGAGAAATATTGCAGCAATTAAAATACAGATTTAAACTTTCAGACTTACCTGTGACTTCTTTGGAAACAGTGTGTATGCATGCATGCATGCATCTGTGTGTGTGTGTGTGTGTGTGTGTGTGTGTGTGTGTGTGTGTGTGTGTGTGTGTGTGTGTGTGTGTGTGTGTGTGTGTGTGTGTGCATTTGTGTGTGTAAGTGCTGCAGTGATCTTTTTTTGCCAAATCCTGGCTGGGGGGAACTTTTTTATTTTGTAGTGATAATTCATAATTACTGAAGTTCTTTCACCTTATATTATCTTTATATTATAGCTGTGGTCTACAGTCTAACACTGCTTACCTTACTTCTTTCAAGAAACATGTTTTTTTTTGTGTTCTAGGTTATAGAATGCAGAGCAGCAGGTTGACACTTTTATGATTAGTACAGAGTTACCCTGTAACACAAATGACTAAGTAGGATCTGGACATGTTCATTTTATTTTATTTTACTTTCCTTTATGGAAATGTGATTTGCCTGTAAAGTAACAGTCATTCAGAATTTCACACAAAATGTCCAAGAGTCATGTAAAGCCTTCAGGGCTTCAAAATTTCTAGAAAGGATAAAAATGCAGTTACTTAAGCAATTTACATTTTAAGTGGACATCGCTATTTAAGTCTCCTTCAGAAATACCTATATTTGTCATGCATTATTTAAATGATCTCTGCATTAAGGAACTTGCACCTCTTTAAGCTTCTTATATATATGCCTTTAAATTTGTAGTTTTACAGGCAACATGATTTCTTATATAAAGACGCTCATATTTACATATCTTAATAGAGAATCATACAGTTTTATTGACTGCTCGTAATAAACCAATTTCCATGCTCAGTGGTTATACTGTGCCTGCTACTATAAGCTTTTAAGAAAAAAGGAACTAGTCATATTTATTTTACTCATAAGTTCCAATGAATTTTGATCTGTGCAAGGAGTTCTGCTCAGAAGCCGCTAGGATGAAAATTGCTGTGCTATATAATTACTTTAAATATAGATCAATGGTAGTTTGCTGTTTGCCAGCAAACAATATTTACATATTATTCATTCTCACATAGGAAATGATAGAAAGTGTAATTTTTGCTAGTGCTATGATATTTCTGTAACAGTATAAGTGTTTGCTTATGAAACACACCATAAAGTACTGTTTGTTTTGTGTAATGATTATGTAACAATATACTGTGTGTGTGCGCACGCGCGTGTGCATGCGTTCGTGTGTGTCTGTGTGTGTGTGTGTGTGTGTGTGTGTGTGTGTGTGTTTGTGCGTGTGTATGTGTACGAGTGTTTCCTGCTCACTTGCAAAAAACAATCCAGTCTTTTCAGATGTAGACCCAGTCCTGCAAATTTGAATGAGTTGACATTTATGTAAGACAGGTTACAGACAGCAGTGACCAACTACTGTTCTGCATACTGGTGTTCACAGTCTCTTGAGACAATAAGGACAGTATTGTCTGCAAACAACAGAAATGCTGCTTTCACATATACTGACTACAAATAACAACAACTCTCACATCCATTAACTTGATACTCTGCAAACCTTAGTTGTGTCAAGAGACCATGGCAATGAAAATCAGAAACAGGAGAGGAGACAAAGCACATCCTTGGTGGAATCCTGCACAAAATGTAAATACATTTGACTTAACACTTAGATCTTCACAACACTAACCATAAAACTTCATGATGTTGTAGCACCTTCCAAGAGATATTCCTGATATTCCATCTGTAGGTTCACAAAACACATGTGCAAACTCTCAAAAGCCATTCAATGTCCACAGAATAGAACTGATCAGCTGTTGCATAACAAAGGATGAAATGCACAATTTTTTAATGAATCGGGTTTGACTAACTTACAAAGTCTCCAGTCCCATGCTCTAGCAGAGAGTTCAACATGAAGGCTGAGGAACATGATTCCCATATAATTAAAACACAACTTGCTATACAGCTTTTTGAAAATAAATGCAGCCTTTTCCCATTCATGAGGAGGTACGCTTCATCTTTGTTGCAACAAAGAAGCATGCATTAACACACACATAAATAAATAAATAAATATAAAGCAGCTTCATCATTTACAGCTTGATGCCATTCCCTTATCTATCCTGGTATCAAGTGATTTTCCCAGTTATTGCAGTGACATCTTCTATAAAAAACATACAATCCTACCAGATACATATGGGGTTGCATAGTCACACAGGGGAATATCCAATGAACTGAGGAGTTCAAGTGTTTCATGTACTTACAATATCCAGGTTCATGTTCTTTTCCATTGGTATGTATGTGAGAGAAACCTATGGAACAAAATGGATTTTACACATAAACAAGTTCATATCTATCAATCCATCTCTGTCAATCAACAGATGTATTAGATATAGCATATATATCTCTATATAGTACATCTATTTCTATACAGACACATGCATATGTACACTCAGTTAAAAACTATATTTCCATCAAATATAAATGTTTAAATGCCAGCTGATCAGAAATGACACACAAGAAAGTAAAAGCTTGTTTTTAGCCTAGGAGAAAGCCCCCTGCATGATCACATTTCCTGCTAATTATAAATACCAACTCTGTGAGTTAAATACAATAGGAAAGGGTAAAATCAATGATCCCTACTCTATCACAATCCCACACTAAGTAATGTTGGCATTCTTTGATCAAATGCATGTTTGACTGAAAGTACCAGCATTGAAATAATTTGATATTCTGAACAATTGACCAACTGTCGCATTCCTAAATTTTTATAGTATCTAGACAGGTTAATCATAGCTAAGTTACATCAGGATCCAATGCACTGGATGCAAGCTATTAAGTTTTTTATGTAATAAAAATACATGCAAGAACTGTTTTGAAGTATATGGCAATCCCACCATAATCACCCATGTAAAAGGCAGTACCCTCATTCACACCTCCACCGATTAGGGGAGCTGTCAACATCATCCCCCTGCAACTAGAAAAATATTACATCTGTTAGTAGAAAAGGACTATTTTCTTTAACTTACTCTCATCCAGTCTTGGAAAAACTAGTGTCAGTTCCATTCACTTACCATGTAAGTGAAAGCTGCAAAACCACCATTTCCATTTACTTCAATTGCTAGATTGTCACAGAATGAACCATCAAGCTATAGTTTTATATTAAACATTCAGTAATGATATTCACTCTGATGCAGCACAGGACTATATATATATATATATGTATATATATATATATATATATATATATATATATATATATATATATATATATATCTATATGTAGGTCTACCTGATAACACCAACATGCCAAAACACCGACAACGAAATAACCGACATGAAAAAAATGAAAAGAAAAAGTTCAAAAACATGAAACTTCACATGGCTGACAAACCAAAATCCCGACAATCAACAAAACAAATACCTTTCCCGAAAAACACACAGACAACACAAGCATACCAAAAACCTTGCAAACCTACACTAAACCTTACATACACAACTATCTATGCACTAACCTTAACCCAAACCCTAACCCTAAGGTCTGTCACTATCGCACACTTACCTTACCCGCACCCTAACCCTAACTCACTTAATCCGCACCTAACCCTCAAGTCTGCCCCTAACCCTCAAGTCCGTCACTATTGCACATTTACCTGACCCGCACCCTACCCTAATGTCCGTCACTATCACACACTTACCTTACCCACACCCTGACCCTAACGTCCGTCCCCATCGCACACTTACCTTAACATGTCAGTGTTCTCAGCATTGGGATTCTCAACTGTCAGTCTTCTCCATTGTCGATCTTCCGGTGTCGGTGTTCTTGTTGTCAGCGTTCTGAGATTTCGGCGTTTTCAGGTAGACCCATATATATATATATATATATATATATGAAGAGAGAGAAATACATGCAGTGCCATTCATTGGTAATGTAAGTGAAAGGTACTAATCCTCCATTTCCATGTATATGGATTGCAAGGTTAAGACAAAATTAATCTTTAATGTATATTTTTTGTTGGAACATGCAGTGGTGACATTCACTGTGATGATAAAATTCAGAATCCCCTACACACATGCATGCATATACATATATATATATATATATATATATATATATATATATATATATATATATAAATATGTGTGTATTCAATAATCCCTACATGTCTTGCTAAAAATATGTGCACATCGCAGTGGGATTTGCACAAAGTAGTATGCCGATTTGTATTGAGTAAGTGGTTCTACACATTGTGCAAAGTTGTGTAGAGCTGTACAGATCCAGTAAACACTGTAGTATGCTAATTACAGCATATGCAGCTGAACCGTATGCTAATCAATCAATCCAAGATGAGGAAGCTATTCAACAAGCTATAAATCAATAGTGTACAGTCAGTGCAGGTTTTGGCCTCGAATTCCAATACCTAGTGCAATATAGTCATGGAATCTACTCTATACAAAAAGAATGCTAGGAGCTGCTGCTGCTGTTCTGCATGTTTATGTGCAACAGGCCCAAGTCTATGCTGCTGCTAACAGACCTCGGCCAAGGATGAGAAGGGTGGTTAGATCCCATTTAACATTTCATAGTCTGCATGACATGGAAATAGTAGAGCACTAAAGGGTGAATAGAGACACACTATGGGAACTCTGCAACCTCTGTCATCTTCAACTGAGAACAAGTGCAAATTGAGGGGAACCTGTACCTGTGGAGGCTAAGGTACATGTAGCACTTAGAATATTTGCTAAAGGAATCTTCCAGATACCATCAGGAAGAAAGCTGGGGGTGTCAAAGGCATCAGAATCTAGGATTCTACATCAGTTCCTGAATGGTGTTACAGCATGCCAGTGACTGCATGCACTTTCCCTCTACCCCTGAGGACAGAGATACAGCTATGCATGATTAATACCCAGTAGCACATTTTGCTCAAGTCCTGGGTGCCAAGGACTGCATGCACATTGAAATCAAAACATCACCTGGGGAACAGGGAAAGGTGTACTTAAATACAAATGGCTTCCACTCCATAACTGGTAGATCATGTGTAACGCTAAAGGAATCATCCTGAATCTGTGTGCTGACAACCCCGACAGTTTCTACGACTCCCATATCTGGCACAATGTTCAGCTCTACCACAGGTTTTCTAGGGGGGATATCTCACAAAGTCATTTACTGGATGATGCAGGGTATGCACTCAAACAATGGCTGAACAATATTATCCCGAGAAAACAGCTTCAACAGGAAACATCAAGGGGAAGGTGTACACATCCAACCACCACTACTGGTAAGGTCATCATAGCCACACACAGGTGAGGACTCAGAGGGGGAACACTAGCCACTGTGGTTGCAGGTAGATGTAGATGTGTGCAATATTCCCGTGTCCTGACCAAGAGGCAAGGATTAGCATACATGCTGACAACCGTAGAAATACAGCTTTCATCCTATGCACATACCTACAGTAAAACTGATGCAAAGCGACACTTACAGCCTTTACTTACCCATGTAATGGATGTGTACTGCTGTCATTACACAGAATCACCCCAAATTAAAACACTTGAAACTACTGGACTAACAAGGTAAGTGCTAAACCTAGAAGAGGAAAATAAATGGGTGAGAAGACAAATGAATGGCAGATCCTTGCATGCTGCTACTTGCTAATGTGCCTAAGTAGAAGATGTATAAGTTTTAGAGCAATGACATCAATATGTGACTGGACAGAATTATGTCAATAGATTCCTGCTCTTTATCATTTATTAGGCCTCATGCATTAAAGATGCAAACAATATAAAAACCTGTAAGAAAGCAGTACAATGTAAAAAAAGAGCATCACAAACACATATATACTAGGCACTCAGTTAGCTGTGCACCCTTTGCATCAGACAAAAGACTTATGTATCCTTGAATCTAAAAGATAGAAACAGAGGTTGCACACATCATCATTTGTTTGTGGAGGAGGGCAGGAGGCCAAGGCTGACACAAAAGGTTGGGAGTATATATGAGTAAGAAAGACAAGCAGGCATAAATGTAGATAATTATTCAATAGCCAATGAGACAGAATGAGCTGCAAGCCTCGCACATGACTGATATACCTGGTATGTGTGTGTATCTCTATGGGCACTCGAGGTGAAATATGTGTGCGAGTGTCTGCAAGAACACAGACAAGCTCTATGCTATCTTTATATCCTGGTCTCTCAGACAGGTGTGAGCCATGCATGGTGGAGTTAACATTTCCTTGCTATCGGCACCAACTGCAAGAACTGGATCTGTTAGGAGCAGCACTGGCACATCCATGCCTATGGTCAGAAGTGCTGGTGTTACCCAAACTTGAATGATGTCTGCTGAATAAGCACTCCTTACAAGTACACCCAGGACCATGACCCCATGGCCTGCCTTGTCTTGATATGATATCAAAACCACTGACTGGGAAGTGGAAGTATTGCCACTATGAGATCATGATCGGGCATGGCCACATTGGCTAACATTAGATGATGATGATGACCTATATCCACATAATGCTGTTCCCCTCCCAGCAGCTGTTTCTTCACAGACACTGCCCATTCCATTGTGTCATTCATCTGAGCCATTGAATTGGCCATAGTGAGGAGGCAGTCATGCACATCAGTCTGTGCCAAATCTACAATCCTATACATGTCCTCGGAGGCCACAGTGCATGTGTCTGTGCTTTCATTATGACCCTAAACATATGTCAAGTGGCACATAATGACACATAAGGATCAGGTAGAGGGTGGACAGCAGGCTTCCTTCAATCACCCCTAACAACTCTCCTGGTGGCACCTTGCCTAAACTTGGTTAAGGCCAGTATCAACCAGCACTGAAACTGCAGTAACAACACTACTCTGATCAAGTGTCAAACCCTTCACCTGTCCAACATCTAAGGGCTCAGTGGAATAGATATGCATAGGTATACTGACTGTGTTTGATGGAAATCCAGGGATGGCTAAGTATCATCCTCAGTGTCAGGTTCAACCTCTGCACCCCCTGACTCTGCCTCTGTTTGGCTACTATCATCATCAGAGGCTACTGATACTCTGTCATCAGGCGGTGTCCTACACTTCCACTGACAGGATCACCTACTATAATAAGCAACAAACACATGAATGAAATTAATACTACACTAAATATTTAAAACAATTTATATGATATTGGTCAAATTATATATTTTACTATACAAACAAGTCTAGGACTTGCCATATGCAAGCTTACCTGGAAGCTGTGCCTGGAATATTATCCTCAGAGACACATCAGCACTGACATCAAACATGTTGGTGTGTAGTTTCCAGTGAGCTGCTTGGATGTCTGACAAGACAGGGAAACTCCTCAGTTGGTGTTAGTGGGGATTGTTAACACCTCCCCCCCTCATAGCCAGCTGCTCATGGGCAACTGCAGCTGCTCTTCTCCAGACTAATGTAATGATATCAGTGGCCTGATGACGCACCTGAGCATAAGTCCTGCCATGACCCCCAACTACATTGACATCATTCAGTAACTGGTCCTAAATCTGCATTCTGACAGCCATAGCCACATGTCTTCTCTCAAGCAGAAAGGTGCCATGGTGCCTGAATAACTGAACTATCACATCAGTCTCTGAGTCACTGAAAGGTGAACTATGTGTATTTGTATGCTTGAGTGCCATAATCATATGTGGCATAAAACAGAAAAGGGTACAGCATGCAAATATCACTTAATTAAAGTATTGCTTGCATACACATCTGTCAACAATAAGCACTGGAAAAATACATTTCAGTTGTTAAAACTGAAGGTTATGTGGTTGTCCCATCTCACCCCTACACACAAACCAATATCTGTCCAAATCATGGAATAACATTTTAGTAATGTACTACATTTCCCACTGAAAGATCAGGATGCTTACACAATTTCAAGTGAAAAGCACTTGAAACACACTTTTGTTGTGGCAACACACAAATGGTAGGCCCACCCCCAAACAACAAGCCAATGAAGGTTTGTGCAATCCAAGGAATACCACATCATTAAATTGGTATATATACTTTCAAAACAATTATCAGAATGTGTACACATTTACAACAGAAAACTCAATTTATGATTGCCAGTCACCTCTCACTGTGCCCACCACTCCCCTGAAGGTGTCTCTGGACCATCTCAGAAGCATAACACCTGTGTCAGTGGCAAGTACATTACATGTCTCTGCAATAACATAGAATATTGTAAATAAGAATTTTAACAATATGACTTGTGATGAAAGTTAATAACCTGTCTATCTGAGAAATGGAAATGCCTGCCAAAATGCCAATGCCAACAGTGAACTATAAGAAGTGCATATAGATAAAAGTTTAGTTTTCCACTGGATATATAGATTGCTTTGTAATATATTACAAAATCTAGATTGCACTTGAAAAATACAACCAGCCTTAGCACAATTAGAAGTCTTATTTGCAGATAAATCAAAAGGAACACCAATCTTCTGTTTTGTCCAAATACACAAGACTTCTAACCTTCAAGTTCCCTAGCTACACAGGTACCTTTTTTACTATAGATTCTGGCCTCTGTGCATGGTGAAGATGCAAATGAAGTATGAACTCATTAGAATTGCTGAATACTAATCTTTTCACTTTGTTCAGCAGATGTAAATTTAGTGTATGCTCTAAAACACTGTTTGTTGTGAATGGATTGCAACTGTGAGTGATTAGTGGGATAGAGGAGGAAGACACAAAATCAATTCAGACTACCTTCCTTGAGTAGATGCATTCACTCAGGATACACATACAGAGTACAGAAGTAACTTTAGTAAGCTTTTAAATTAAAATAAATTGTTCACATTTATCATTTATCTTCAATAGTAGACAAACTCTCCTGTCTGTGCTGATAAATGTTTTCCACTATCATGTATTTTTTATTGTACAGTTAAAGAAAAATTATACAAAATGCACTATAGAATGCACATCTGACATTACAGCAGAGATAAAGGAAGAATGAATGCAATACAAAGAGAAGACAGAGCTGCATTTGAGCAAAGATATTCATAAATGGTTGTGTGATCACACATTGCACTGAATATGTAAGCAACACATGTATAACCAAATGAGAATGTACAAGTGTATGCCCTGTTAATACTGTAGAGGAAATGTGAATTGCTTGTATGCATGTGATTTGCTTTCCTGCTGCAAAGCAGTGTCTGTGGCAAAGAGAGAGAACACACTCCCACTGTGTTTTGTAGTTTCATTAGTATGATAGTTCAAATCCAGAGCTGTGTAAAATTATTTAACGTGTTAAACTGTTTTTCTTTTAATATTAATATTTGTTTGGTACACAGCTTAAACCACACATGGTGAAATGCTTCAGTATTTAAAATTTAATATCAGCTTGGATTATATGGACAGCATAAGTTACAGCTGTGACTCAGCTATGTGTAGCACACTTTGCACAGTTGTCGAGGAACACAGGGCACAAAGTAATTAGTTAGACCATGGTTCAAGTCCCACAGTTTTTAAGCATAAAGGGTATTAAGAATTTTTTCAAACGACAATGTATTTTGACCTTTGCCTGTCTCATATGCACATTGCTCACTTGTGTGCAAAAGCACTTTACTGCTGCAGACAAAAAAGATACAATTTTACTTTTTTCACCTTTCTTCATGCAAACATGCTAAGCAGCATTGCACTGTGCAGATCCACAACACCTACAGACAAAAAAAGATATAGTGTAACTTGCAAAAAAGATACATTGTTACTTGTCATGCCTTCCTGTGTGCAAACACAGTAAGCAGCACTATGGAGTGGTCAACAGTCATACACAACACCTGCAGACAAAAAAGATACATTGCAACTTGCAAAAGAGATGCATTGTTACTTGTTCAATCTTCCTGAGTGCAAGCAGTAAATGGAGTTGCATGACAGTTAACACTCTTGGCAGTAATGAGTTTAAAAAATATACATCCTGCCTATCTTTCTCTATGGTAACAGATATAAGTTTATGACCACAGTACAGGTGAGCCAGGATTCTAAACCAGCACACTCCAAACATTGTTAATACTGTTCCACTTAATTTTATAAAAATTAGCAATATAAAGATAATTATACATAACAATAGCTATGTATAGGAGTTGATATCATATGATGTATATGTGTGACTGGGATATCCTGACAATTATGTTTCTTTAATTAAAAGTTTTTTCTGCCAGACATCATACTTTACTGATAGCCATCCTCCAACTGAAATAACACAAATATAGCCGAACAACAGACTGGCTTGTGTGGTCTGCCCAGAACCCAGAAATCTTTACTGAGAGGAACACAATTATATACATTTACAGCATATTGTCATACATTACTCCTGAATCACACATGGCAATACATAAACCAGGACACTGTCAGGTCACACACATACATGTTTAACTGAATTGTAGCACCACTAACACTTTAATGTGTCTGTATGACTAATAAGCATATCTGACAAACACTTATTTTGTAAAAACATCTATATGGAAGAATATGTATTCTCTATTTTACATAGATTTGAATTTTACATTCTACAAATTATTTTTTTTCATGTGTAAGGCTCCACAAAATGTGTCAAGTAATAAAATTTATACTCCCAATTAATGTGTTAAAAGTCAAGTCATTTAACAAGTATAGCAGCAGACAAGCCATAAAGTAATGTCAAATGTCATATTATCCTTCCTGTTTCATAAAATATCTTCCTGTCTGTTTGACAATGTTGCTTAGCATGCACCATCATGCAAACACGGTTGGCAATATATAAAACTTGATATCATGAATTGTCAGGAAAACACTGCTGTTGGATGACCTGCACAGGCAGAGATGGGATGTAGAAGAGTCAAGAATGTTCATTGCATTCCTCCTAAAGCTCCACAGATGTAAGCTTTTGCAGAGGGCTATACTGGGTCTCAATACAAATCAGAGGCTTGGAAAAGTCTTCCCGAGGCTATGTCCAGTGTGACCAGCATTCCATGGACTGGGGATTTATGACCTGAAACAGCACAAGCAGAAACAACACAAGTGGCTGGATGAGTTTAGGACTGCTGACACCCCACAGATACAGATAAAGATACTTTAATTGATACAGAAATCCATAGATAGCCAAGACTGATATTCATATTGTTTTTCTCTTTTTCTCTTCTCATTTATTTTTCAGCTGCTCGTGAAATTTCACTAAACAGGCAAGTCCATGCTGAATGCTTAAAAAGGCTCAGAAAAGCAAGGAGTGTGTATGCATTACAAATTAACATCATTTTATTAAAATTATTGCTCTTCCATATATTACTAGCAAATTAAGCATGCATATAAAACTGTATTATATTATTATTATATATTATTATTATTATTATTGTATTACTGTATTATTATACTGTAAAAGCAAACATGCATGCTTTATTCTGTAGCTCAACATAATTGCAGGAGTCAAGTACAATACTGTATTTAGATGTTGTAGGTTCAAATCCCACAAATACATACTAATCATAAATATTTAATACCAATTTCAACAAAATTGGCATACATTATGTTTTTAACTTAATCTCTATTATTTTAAAAACATATGTGCAATATGTTCATATTACTAGGAATATTTGGAAGAATTATACATTGCATTTTGGATTTTTAAAAAGTATAGTAAATTTTAAAGTAAAAAT
Organism: Protopterus annectens; assembly: GCF_019279795.1. Lineage (NCBI taxonomy): Eukaryota > Metazoa > Chordata > Ceratodontiformes > Protopteridae > Protopterus > Protopterus annectens. Next base: position 49,795,696 of record NC_056736.1, read on the forward strand.
ATAGTTTTAATGCACTAAATTGTTGTATGAGACATATAATGGTTCTAATTACCTTTTTTCTTTTTTTTTTCTTAAGCCCACCCCTTATCTGTCTTTTATATTTTTATATGTATGATCACACTGTTCTAATGTCATAGTTTTCTAACAACCAACAAAATAGTTTCCAGCACAGGGAGGAAAGCCAACCAATGCCACATTAATGCCCAGCACATCTGGGATTCAACCTGGCAGTATTGCTTCTGCATATCCTGCACTAATTGGGCCCTAAACATCAGGTAGAATTACCCCACAAGCTGTTGCTGTGGTACCCTCCAGGTGTACTGGTGAAGTTGGGAATTTTGTCACTCACCAGAAGCTACCAGGCATGGTGCGTGAGGCTTTAAACAGTAACACTGGTACATGCCTCAGTCATCTGAAGAAGTTGCTTGTGAGAATGCAAAGAAAACCCAAATGCCAAGCAATCCAACAAGAAGCTGAGAAAGGGGGCGATGATGACAGTTATGAGGGTAAGGGCTAGATTTGCTCTGTCCCATGCTTTATGGGTATGTGCTTCTAATGGTCCCTCCCTATCCTCAATTATGGTGTCCCCCAACTTTTGCCTCCCTCACTATCCATGTGTCTGTGTTATTTGTCCTGTTTTTCTGCACCTGCTTCCTCACCTACCTTACTTACCTGATCCTGACAGTCATATGTCTCTTCCCCAGTGTTCCCCTCTTTAAAAAAAAATAAAACTGGGCAACTGTCCCAAAAAACAAATTGTCCCATACATGGCTCTCTGGTTCTCATATGTGCCTTCTCAACATGCTTGATTTAGTCCAGTTGGCTATACAACTATGTTGTGGTGACAGTCCAAATCCATCCAATTTCCTCTCCACTGTTAAAGAAGTTGATAACTATGGTTCATTTTTAATTCCCTCCTATACTTCCTATATTGCTTCTGATTTGTTCTTCCCTTTGATTGCCCCCCATTTCACTACTTTCCTGTCTACCCCATTTTCAAACCTTTAATCTGGTCAAAAAATAGAATCACACACCACACACATGGCAGAAATGCCCTCTAATAAAGTCCTTTACTTTTTGTCCTCTGTGTTTGTGTAGAATTTTGTATTAGGCACCAATGCTGAGTGATAGTGAATGGCTCCTCTTGTTCTATGGCATTGGCCACACTAGTCCAGTTATCTCCATGCAATGATGCTTAAAATCACTGCACCAAAGGAACACAGAGTTAAAGCAGAGTAAAGGCAATACTTTGGAACATCTACTCTGGCAGTTATTTAGACTGGTGAATGTTTAAAAAGGCAACTCCATATGCATACTGTTGACATAAATTACTGACTATTTTTAAACAGTACTTCACTGTAGCCATTGTTTGTGCTCTAAACATGAGCTGACTGCTCTAACACCTGCTGCCACAGGGATAGCTAGGCAGCATCTGTATTCCTTACACTCAGTACTGTCTAAAGTGTTGATGGCTGTGCCTTATTGCTTAGCATGTTTGCGTGAGGTAAGGCAAATCAATAGACCTATGTTTGCTTATTACTTAACTCCATGCAAACAGGGAGGGCAAAAGCAACAGATTTTAATGTCATAAAAGTTATGACACAACATTTCCAATATAACCTAAAGTATGAACACCATAGTACCTGTTAAGTATTTTTTCCCATAGCATATATGCATAAGTACTTCTCAAGTTCAAGTTTATTCATAAAATGTGAATTCCGCCATCATTTGTGCAAACTAGTTGCTTGGCAGTGCACTATATAAAGAGGTGTTTGGCATGTACTACTATGATTATTGTTCAGTTATTCTTCATCACATCAAAAGCCATTTAAAAGCACAACCAAAAGGAATGGAATTGCAAGTGATTTGAATGCATATTTACTCAGACCCATGTGTGTCCTGCACCTATGCACTTGAAAATGGATATGAGAGTAATAGGTCAACTGTCAACGTCACTACAAAAATAAATAGCACAACTGCATTGGTACATTATTTAAAGCTTTATACTGATAATAGACATAGAGATTGTCTTATACGTGTTTTAATGTGGACATTAATTCATCACAATGTGAACACACATGCATCAACACTTGTATCCATGCTGATCATAACATGTGTGCGTATGTGTGTGTGTGTGTGTGTGTGTGTGTGTGTGTGTGTGTGTGTGTGTGTGTGTGTGTGTGTGTGAGACTGAAAGTATGGAATGTACACAACATATTGAGAAACAGGTGCATGTATGTCTCAGTTCAGAAACATGCATTCCTGACAGCTTATTGCATATAGTTTAAGAAGCTGCCTTTTAAAGTATATCTGCACATTGACACCAAAACAAAAAATCCAAAGTCCACATTTTGCACACCACTTTCATAATACTGTATGTTCCCTGCATCATATAATGATGATGATATCATCTATAAAGGCCACTATGACAAGAAAAAATCAGACTTCAGTGATGGTGCATATTTATTTATTTACTTATTTATTATTTATTTATTTAAATTTGTTGACCGGGAGTGTCCGACTGGACGTGGGTCCATTTTCAGTGGAGGCCCAGGGAGAAAAGCTCCACAGTAAAATAAACAGACAGTAGTTACATTGGATTACATAGTGATTAACAATTTAACATAGAAATTACTTACAACATATTTACAGATGAAGAACATAGTACATCAGTAGACAACTAGAATCTTTATCTGTGAAGTACATAACAGGTATTAACAAATGTAACAATGAGAAGTTTGTGCTGTATAATAAGTACTAGGCTTATGAGCATCTGAGCTTCCTATCATCAAGGTAGTTAGTGGAGGTGAAAGAAAGGTAGTAGTTGGATGGGGTGGATGATATTAGAGTGGGAGTTGCAAGGTCATAGCCAGCATGTTTTTAGGTGCACTTTTAATAAAGTTTTGAAGTTATTATAATGTATTATGTATGTAGTATTATTTATTTTATTTATTTATTTATTTATCACATATATTAACTAATGTGTTCTGCGATGGTCTATAGTATCTCATCGAAAGTCCAATTCCACAAATACCTATTCTTTGACCCCTATTCAGCAAACCACGCTTTTATTGAATGCACAAATCAACAAACATTTTCCCAGGTAACTAATTTATTAGGCCAACATACCGAGCAATACACACCTCAGTATAACAACCCCTACCCCCAGTTAGTGCAATAATGTAGTGGGTAGAGCATACACTTTGCAAACAGCCATTCCCAGTTCAATCCCCACTCTAACCAATTTGCATTTACAACACATAGCCCTTCAAAACCCACACTACCGAAACCCACACAAAGCACACACCGACATTCACGGAGGCTCTCAATAAAAATCTAACCAACCTACAGAGACACCTTCTAAGCTGAAGTGCAGACAACCACCACCCCAACACTACCCAAATGACACATAGTCCACAAAATCAGTGTACCACTCAACTTCAGCCCATAAGGCAAAACAACGTACCCAACACTCTAGTCATAGGTGACTCTATAGTCAGGCACACTGATGTCTCACTCACCAGGCTAAACAAGGAGAAAGTTACTGTCAGTTGCCTGTCAGGTTGCAGAATCTGTTACATAACATACCAACTCAGGTCACTCCACAACAAGTACAAATATGACTCTGTCATTGTCCATGTTGGTGTGAATGACCTGAGACTGATCCCTGGACTACAGGAAAAGAGACATGGAGGAGCTCTCATATCTTGTAGCCCAAGCAGGTATGACCCTAGCCCTGAGTAACATCCTGCCATTGCCCAGAATGATACCACAGTACAAGGACAAAATGATTGACTTCAACAATTGACTAATCTTCTGGTGTCATTTTAAGTGTATCCAGTATCTCTCTGCCTGGAACGACATGGTCGACAGACCACGATGCTTTGCCAGGAATGGCCTGCACCTGTCGCCCCTGGGATTCTGGATACTGGCTAAGGCTCTTGCCCCCCCATAGTGCCTTTTTTAGGCAAGGTTCAAATGATAAATTCACCACCATAACAGGTACAAGCAAGCAGACTTTGAGGGCAATGCTACCCAATGCTAGAGACTCTGTGGGTAATGCTACTCAATGCTAGAAGTCTAAACCTCAAAATGCACTCACTCAAGGCACTCCTTAAAATGGAGAACATCAACATCTGTGCAGTGACAGAGACTTGGTTCAAGGCTCCAGAGAGCACCCCTGCATTACCAGGCTATAATTCATACCACACTATTCGGCCACCTAACCTGGACCAAAGCACTAAAGGCGGAGGCATGTCCATATTCATTAAGGATATCCACACCTCCAGGCTAGTTGCTCCACATAATGCATCCGAAATTATCCAAGTGCAACTAACACTGGGCAAGACTGCAATCCAGGTTGTAGCTTGTTACAGATCCCCCACCATGCCCCAGGATTCCCACTCTTCATTTCTTAATATACTGGAAAATATTAAGGTACAACCCAATACCTTGGCTGATTTCAACTACCCCACCATCAACTGGGAAAACTATTCATGTACCAACTCATTTGCTCAACATTTTCTGGAATTCATAAATACCAATGCCTTGGATCAGCTTGTCTACACTCCCACCAGGGGCAGCAATATCCTGGACCTGGTCATTATCAATATGCTTGACCAGTGTTCCACAACAGAGGTCAACTCCTCGCTGGTCAGATCCGACCACAAGCTAATCACCCTAGACATTTGTATCCCACCCCCCACCCCCCCATTAAGGAAACCACCATCAAAAACTACTCCAAAGCCAACTTCATGCTTCTTAAGACAGAAGTGGCAAACATCACAACACCCATGCAGACGGAAAATAGAGGTACGACTGCTGAATCTTACACAAATGCACTGTATAAGCACATACATGAATGCATGGATCATGCCAGCCCCAACAGAACCAAGACGCTATCATCCAAAAAAAGGAAGCCAATCTGGTAGTCCCTGCCAAAAACAAACATTACAACAGAAGGAAGAAGCTGTTGTAAAAAAGTGTAAAATCCCAAGATTAGAGGAACTCCCTGGTCAGCCTCAGCAAGAAGTTGAGATCCCTCATAAAATCCTCCAAAGCCAGTTATGAAAATAAAATCTCCACTGATTCCAAAGACAACCACAAAGCATTCTACAACTATGTCAAGAATCTCAAAGGCAACACTCAGATCTGCTCTGAACTACAGCACAATGGCATAAATATACAGAACCAACCGATATTGCCAACATCCTGGCAGATAGGTTCAGTGCTAACTTTAGCCTCCTCTCACCCTCCAAAGGGCCCATCTTAATACTGAAATAATGTGAAGCCCCTGTAATCATGGATAAACAAGTAAAGACCACACTCTCCAAAGCCAAGAACACAGCATTCTTGGAACCAGACAACATCCCAGGCTGGATACTGCATGAACTACAGAATGAACTGGCATCCCACCTAAGTACCATATTCAATCATAGCCTCACCTCAGGCTATGTGCCTACTGAATGGCACACAGTGACGGTTTTCCCACTCCACAATGGGGGTGCCACCACAGACCCCAGAAACTACCTCCTCATTAGCCTGATGAGCCTGGTCTGCAAGGCCATGGAACGTATCATCTTGCAATTTATAAACAAAGACATAGGTAACCTCCAAACCCTGGACACTACTCAGTTTGGGTTTGTAAAAGGTAGATCATGTCTACTAAACCTGATTGACTTCTTTGAAGCAGTCACTAGAGCTATAGACGAGGGCAAGGTAGTGGACACAGCCTATCTTGACCTCACCAAGGCTTTTGATACCATCCCCCACTCTAGAATTACTGACAAACTCACTAAACTGGGCATTAATCCCTATGTCACAAATGGGTGGCCAATTGTCTCACTGACAGAACCCACACAGTAAAAGTAGCTGACTCCAAGTCCGACTTCAGATCAGTGACCAGTGGAGTACCACAGGGTTCAGTCCTGGGTCCTCTCCTGTTCAGCATCTACTTCTCTGAAGTGCAGGCCAATACAGAAGGTCTTTGGCTAACAAAGTTCGCAGATGACTGCAAACTGGGAGCCATAATACAATCACCTAATGATGTATATATTCTGCAAAAGGGCCTCACAGAAACAGATGCTTGGTGTCAAAGTCATGGCCTCAAGCTCAATGTCAAGAAGTATATTGTCATCCCCTTTGTGAAAAACGTTGTACCCATGAATTACCACATAGGTGGTCGCTCATTAAACACTGAAAGTGTGGTAAGAGACCTCAGGACACAGGTGGACAGTAGTCTCTCCTTTGATAACCACATCACCACAGTAGTGAGGAAATCCTTCTAAGTAGCACACCTCATCACAAAAGCGGTCTCCTCTAGAAAAAAGGAGGTTATTGTTCCTCTCTACTCATCCCTCATCAGACCCATTATAGAGCACAATGCCCTGTTTGGCATGTATCTCACAAGACACCTACAACAATTGGAAAGACCACAGAAATACCTCACTAAGAGGATTACCAGCCTCTAACAGATGCTATATGCAGACCATCTCAAAAATATCCAGCTCTACTCCGTCACATATTGCCTACTCAGAGGTGATCTCTGCCTAACATACAAAGCTATGTCAAACCCAGAGCTGTTGGACATGCTACACGTAAAGAAATCCCAATCTTTCCGAACCACACACTCCAGGGACCTAAACCTTGTCACCACAATAAACAGAACATGCTGGAGGGATAGTTTCCTGTCCCAGAGACTTCCCAAACTCTGGAACAAACTACCCATTCATGTCAAGCAAAGCTCCTCATTGGCCCTCTTTAAAAAAAATCTTGACGACTGGATGGGAAATAGAAAATTGACCCTGTGGATCACATTTCCGGCACTGCTTGACAGCGGCACAGGAAAAAAATTTTCTTGGGTGGCAAAAGCCAGGGAACCATTTTGGCTAGGGTTATATAGGCCCCAGGGATGGTAGCCTAGTACCTACCTATGAACCTATATATACCAACTCTGAGATCGCACTACAGTGGGGAAAAGGACACATTTCCACATGCTGGCCAACTAACTCAGTACCCTGGGAAAAAGGTTCACTGATCTGAATGCTCGATAAAAGGACATTCACTGAATAGGTGTTGATGAATAGGTATTCATGGAATTGGAGTTTCAATGAACTAATATAGACCTGTTCTGCAGATGTGAACAAAGTAGTTAGGTATGGGATTCAATTAATACAACAGCCTAATTGTGTGTTTGTATGTTGAAATGTGTGTGTGCATAGTCAGAAGAGCTTGAGTCTATATACTACTGTTATCAATCAAGTCTCAATGAGAAGAAAAAATTTTTACAGTCATATATGGCTGCACAGCAATTTCATACAAGCTTCCCAACATCTTCTCACAAATATGCAGTGATGATGTCATCTGCTATAAAGTGTTCTGCAACAAGGTAAAAATCAGGCTTGTGTTCTGGCACTTATGTTGAGTACTATGCTCTCTAGCTTGTGTAGTTGGTCAGGTAGGGGCTCTAATCTCACTGCAGTCAAAGTGTGTGTGTGTGTGTGTGTGTGTGTGTGTGTGTGTGTGTGTGTGTGTGTGTGTGTGTGTGTGTGTAGTCAGAAGAGCATGACTCTGTATCCTACTGTCAGCAATGAAGTCTTATAGAGAACAAAAACATTTTACAGTCATAAATGACTACACAGCCATTTCCTGTGGGCCTCCCAACATCTTCTTCCAAACATACGCTGATAATGCCAGTCTTGTGCAGTGATGATGTGTTAAGTAATAAGTTCTGTAGGTAGGTAGGGTTTCTAACTTCATTACAGCCAACTTGTGTTAGTCTGCAATATCATAAGACCATGAATCTGTGTCTTACTGACATCACTCAGTATTCATTGAGAAAAAAATATTACATTTGTACATGCCTACATAGCAAGTTCATATAGCCCTCCCCGGATCTTGTTTTCACCAGACACTGATGAAGTCACCTACTATAAAGTGTTGTCTGACCCTGTGAAAGTCAGACTTGTGCTGTCTTCTTTTCACCAGACACTGATGATGTCATCTGCAATAAACTGCTGTCTGACAAAATGAAAGGCAGACTTGTGCTGTGGAGCTTGGGTTAAGTGCTATGTTCTTTAGATAGCTAGGTAGGCATTCTAGTCTCACTGTGATAGATTGGTTTGTTTATGTTCAGTTAGTTCACATTCTGAAGACCATTTTAGAACAGCATGTGACAGACTCCTACTACCATCTTCTTCTCACCAGACACTCATGATGCCATCTGCTATAAAGTGCTTTCTGACAGTATGAAAGTCAGAATCTTGGTGGGGCACTTGTGTTAAGTACTGCGGATGGTGGACAAGTTAAGTAGGGATTCTAGTCTCACTGTGGTCAACTGGTGTGTGTGTGTGTGTGTGTGTGTGTGTGTGTGTGTGTGTGTGTGTGTGTGTGTGTGTGTGTGTGTGTGTGTGTGTGTGTTTGTGTGTGTGTTTGTGTTCAGTTAGTTCCCATTCTGGAAACCATTTCAGAACAAAGCATGTGAAACACTCTAACTACCATCTTCCTCTCGACAGATGTCATCTGCTATAAAGTGTTGTCTGACACAATAAAAGTCAGATTTGTGCTCTGGCACCTGCATTAAGTACTGTGCTCTGTAAATAGCTACAGAGGGGTTCTAGTCTCACAGTGGTCAACTAGTGTGTGTGTGTGTGTTTGTGTTTGGTTAGTTCACATGCTGTGGCAGCAGTGGCAACTGTGTTGAGTACTGTATTCTACAGATAGTTAGGTAGGGGATTCTAGTCTCACTGTGGTCATCATGAGCATGTGCTCATCTTTAGAGATAATTTTGCACTGAGATGTAATTCCATGTCTCTGTCAGACACTCCTCCAAGCAACTTCTTCTCAGCATACAATGCTCAGCTTCTATAAAGTGCACCATGGCACTGTTAAAATCAAATATATGCGGTGGTGCTAGTCTAATATTGATTGGAATCCAGCTTCTACACCTACATAGTAATGTTTAAATCTGACCTCAAGTAAATTGCTTTGTTTGTGTATATGAGTGTGTGTGTGTGTGTGTGTGTGTGTGTGTGTGTGTGTGTGTGTGTGTGTGTGTGTGTGTGTGTGTGTGTGTGTGTGTGTCTGTGTGTGTGTGGTTAGTGGTGTACTATAGTCATTGTATGATGTTTTATATCTCTTTTCCTTCAACTCCCTCTCCAGTGAATCTTTAACATAGTGCCAAGAATCCAACATCCCCTCTTTCACTCTGTCCACATAACGTCCTTTCTGCAGAGCACTGGAGGATGTCATCATCTCAAAAATGCATACACACATCATGAAACAGAGTCCTTCCATGACCTTCTGTAAGCCAGCTCCAGACCACTGGATGTGTGTTTGATAATTCTGTCATGGGGTGGTGCACAATTCACATATCGACAGAGTCAGTATGCAGTACAATCCAACACATACACACATACCCTTACTATGTTCCATCATATAGATATAGCAATTGTTGTTTAAATGACATTATAATGGCCAGAATTTTATTTGATCTTGGCCATTAGCCTAGTAATGTCCTATGGCCCAATAATATTTCACATGCCAATACTGCTGTCATTCACATGAGATATCTTGAGTTATGGGTGTATGGTAGCCCTACAACAGTGAATTCTAATCTGTCATTTCAGTTAATGTAACGATGGCCACTGATGCCATTTGATTACATGTTCTTTGCATAACAGCTATAGTATTATGCCTCCTGAGAAAGGTTGACATGAGATGATGTTATGTATATTGTTTCCTTACTAAGGTGTGTGTTCTTGCAGTGGAGTATATCAACGTTCTACCCATTTCTTAGTCAGCCATCACAGTGACATTTGTAGTATGGGACATGTGCATGTTTATACCTACCATCATTAAATGCTCTGTGAGATACATCAGTATAATGTCATACTGATTACATGGGCACAAATGTCTTGTTTTATCCACATGCTGTAATGCTGTTATATACACAAACATACAAGAAGTCCAGATTCAATTGCAACTTTTCTGAATTCGTTGAATGCATAATTGTGTTGCTGTTCACAAGGATTATTGATATGGTCCCCAGCAGCATTGTGTGATTGACAGCATTTGTATTAGTAACTGTTCTGCATGAACCCCACATCCACCTCATTTTTAATGTGTCCATATATAGTATTCACACACAGCTTTCCAGTGAAAAACATATATGCATATGGTGTGCAACTGATGTAATTACATGACATAGGTAGAGTTGTATGACTGTGTGGCATGTAATGCACACCCAAGGTTGTATGTATAGGTGTTGTCACGAATAGTTTTTAAATAAAAACAAAATGATATGGAGAATACACAACTAAGTGCACAACTGTTTGTGGATGGCACTGCACTTACTCAACTATAGAAAATAGACAATCTGCTGGCTGACAGATTTGGATCAAACTTCAACGTCTGTCCACACTGGACATCACCCAGAATATACATACAAATATTACTTAGCTTATTTTCTCAGGAGAGCAGTTCATATGTGAGCTCTGTAAAACTAAAACGTGGCAGCAACGGGCCTTAACAACATCTCAGGATGCGTTTTCAATAACTTGCAACCTGACCTAGCAGACACAGTTGGATCCCTATGTAACCACAGCCTCCATATAGGCTATGTTCTGGCAGAAGGGTCTACAGCAACAGATACCCATTTGGGGGGACCATCATGGGACACAGGGAATTATAGTACCATAATCCTGACTCACCTCAGCTGTAAGGCAATCAAAGGAATCATCATAGACCTTATCAGAAAGGCACAGGTAGTCTTCTGACTGTGTACCCATCCCATTTTTGAGTTTTTAAGCATACATCATGTCTGTTAAATCTGATTGACTTCTTCAAGAAGGTCACTAAGGGCATGGATGAGGGAAACACTGTGTATCTTTCCTAACTACACCTAACCAAGGCATTTGACACAAATCCATGCTCAGGTATAATAGATAAACTGTCACAACTGGCCATAAACACATATGTCAACAGGAGAGTGGCTAAATGGATCACCAAAATGACACATACTGTCAAACTGTGTGAATTCAACCCTAGCAAGAAGTCAGTGACCAGGGCCATTCTACAAGGTTCTGTTCTATACCCATTCCTATTCAGTATGTACTTTCCATAAGTCATGACAAACTTAGACAGGCTTTGTCTTACCAAATGTGTGGATGACTAGAAAATATCGATAATCATTGAATCCATGATCTCTATTGATATACTGCAGAAACGATTAATGCATAAAACAATGATTTGTTCCAGAGCCATAGAAACACACTAAATGAACACCAAAGCATAATGTTTCCCTTTAGAAAAGCAAATGCCCAAAATACCCAAGCTAAATACAATATAGAGAGCACACCCCTATGAGTACACTCAGTGGTATGTGATCTAGGTGCTCAATTAGATAGCAATTGGAACTTGGACCACCATGTGTCCACAGTGATGACAAATCCCTTGTGTGTGGCACAACTCAGAAGTGTGGGCATGGCATCCACATCAAAGGACATAATAATCTCATTGTACTCAGTCCTCTTCACACCAGTAATTGAGTGCAATGCACCCTTTTGCATGTACCTAAACTCACATCTGCAACAGCTGGATCAACTCCAGAGTTTTTGCACAGTGAAGATACATGGTGTAAACAAGAAGTCTTGTGCAGAAAGATTTAAAGCCCTATCACTGCATCATATCTACAACAGACTACTATGGGTCGAGCTGCATCTGGTTTACAGGACACCTTCCCGTCTGGCTCTGATGGCAATGTTACACACTGTTAATGCAAACTGCACAAGGGTTACTCATTCCAAGAATGTTAACCTAGCTTCTGACATGATGAATCATGTTGGAGAGGTACATACATCTATTAGACACTACTCTTTCTCTGAAATGTTTGCCTTTCACATAAAACAAAGGCCTTCCTGGCCTTCTTCAAGTGCAACATAGAACAATGGATAGTTAATCATGATTGTAGTCCTGGTATTGCACCCGTGTCCTCAAGGATAGAGGCAGTTGGTATTAGATAAGATAGCATAGGCACACTCTTTATTAATACTGTTCACATAGCTATTTAAAATTATGTAAGTCATGTTATATATGGCTAGGCTTTTATGGGATCTTGGGACTTTAACCTACTACTCTCCTATGTACCTATAAACCTATGAAGTTCAGTTGTATCAAAGATACAGCTATTGTGTGACTCTACAGCATCATGGACATACCAGTCCATCACATCACTGTTACCACTTGATAGTTTGCATGAATATATATTCATGTATGTCAGGATTTCATGGCAGTATAACATTTCCCATGGCAGTGTCAGGATGATAGTGATCATTTGGCACATCTTAGATTTGACTTTGTGCTAATAGAAAGTGTTCTACATTAATTATTTGGTATGTGAACAATATCACAGTGACAGCTTCCTCACTTATTGAAGCTAGACGTTGCCTTTGCAGTGTTGTAGCTTCTGAGCACATCAGTCTAACTGATGCATTGCTATGAGTCTCACACAGTGCTGTACCATTCATTATGATGAATCACTTCTGAATTCACACATCAATTGCAGATGCTGCAGGCAATATGCATTGCTATTACATGTGGCAGATACCTGGAATACACAGCTCTGTAGGGAATCTACTCTTACTAGTGTGTAGTTTTTAAATCTTGTTATCTATATATCCAATGCATATGTCATCCAGGGATGCTTTACTCAAGTGTATCACTTTTGGCACAGTGAGCTCCCACGTATCTTGTCAGCCATACATATTTTTTTGTGCTGCTTACCCATTAGGAGTTGACAGTGCAGACGTCCCTTCAATGCGTTCTACAAGAAGCATGTGTGATATGTCTTTCTGTGATGCACCCACTAAATATACAGCTCATTGAGAACAATGATGGCATCAGTCACATTTATGAAGTTGTAGATTGTGGCTTATGTGTTATGCAAACCTCTCAGCTGGCCAGGATTGCCCCTAATTTAAACTACAGGTGTAACAGTATCCCTCTTAACAACTCCAAAAAGTGGTCATTTTTAAGGAAGGTGTCCACTTATAGATTAATGACAAATCATTACTGTTGCACAAGTGTGTTCCTGCATAACATGTATAATAACTTAAAGTCACATATTTTATATCAGTGTTACAGATTAATGGGGGTATTATTTTAAAAATTTCCATGATTGTGCTTTCTTCTGTCTAATATTGTCCATGAGTCAGTTGCTATGTGTCCGTGATTGCTTGAGAGCTATGCTGACATTTCAGTCATATTCAAGCAACTCATTTTGCATGCCTTCACAATATGCACATACCATTATTGTATATACAGTCCTTGCTAAATGTCCTGTCCAGTGATCATGTCAGGATGTTTATGTCACAACCAATCATATCCATTGATATCTCTAACACTGTGTGGCGGTCACTAATATACTATAATGTGTGATGATATAAATATACTTGCACAGGAGGTATAGATAGCAGTATGTACTGTGGTATGTACATTTGAAATTGTTTATACTACTGAGTTGTCTTTGGAGTGTACGTACATTGTCATGTTTCATATGTCCTCTTCCTTTTCTTCGTTACTAAAGTCATGTCTGTGGCCCTTTTCCAAACACACACTAGTGTATTTATACTGCATTCAATGTGCCCTTGATGATCACCACAAATGCTTTATTTCAGTATGCCAAACACAATCATTGAGGCTTTTCGTTCATTCTGCAGAGCAAGTTTGCCCATAGGTAAACATATCTGTATTTTTATATGCCTTTGTGCATTTTATACAGAAACATCACTGGTGTTCATGTAAGCATGATGCACGGCGTGCATATTGCGATTAGCACTGCTGCCCATTATGCAAACACATAAACTTCATGTAGGCTTCGTGCTAAGCCTACACAGAATTTATTGAATCCCCAGGATAGAAATAGATATATGTATATATATAAATATAAATATATATGTGTGTGTGTGTGTGCATCTTCTCTCTCACACACACACCCTCACACACACACACACACACACACACACACACACACACACACACACACACACACACACACACACACACATATTATATGCAGAATATTGATGCTGTGAAAAAATACCTCTCAACCTCCATAAGAGAGCATCAGGGGTAATGCTCCTAAAAATCAAAAACATCTGACTAAAATTAGAGACCACATATTAGCACAGGTTATGGAAATTTATAGATGAAGTAGTTACGTTGCAGAGATAGGCAGTTCAAAGTTATGTTGTACTTCTATTATATTTTAGCATCAGATATAAATTTAGAATAATATAAATTTTACTGTCACAAAGAAATCTTTTATCTTGCAGCTCAGACAGAATAAGTTACAGTGCCCTATCTGAAATCAAAAAGTTACAGTGCCCTATCAGAAATCATATGTATCAAAAATGCTTTCATTTTCTAACAAAATAGATCTGACAGGTAAAAAAATGGGGAAGACATGATTCATTTGTTTATCACAACATTAGAAGTCAAATAGAGACAGGTTAGTTCCTGCTTAACTACTGTTCAGTGGCAGTGAGTGGCATTTTACATAGAAAAACTCAGTTCAACTTCAAACTCCTAAATACCATGTTTTTCATGGTGTCTTACCTACCTCACAACACAGAAAGCTAAAGTCGCACTCATGTTAGAAATGCTATGTAGCAAAAGTGTTTTGTATGAAAAAGTATCTTTTCTAGTAAAAGTGGAGCTGGTAGATAATCAAACTTGGAAGACATCATATTTTCATTATCATGTCACAACATTAGAAGCCAAATAGATACAGGTCATCTCTTACTTTATAATTTGCGTGGTTAACTGACATGCTCAGTAAGACCACTTATGAATGACAGTTAAGAAATTCAAACTTTTTTTTTTAATCTGGACTCTGTAGCTAGCAGATTTATAGAGCCATCCAGCTATTATATGCTCATACTATACTAACTGCCTCTGTGAGCCATTTCTAAGTTTAGCCATTTATCCCATTTGAGAATCAAACCCTGTCTCTTGGGTCTGTAAGGTGAACACCTCAGTCATTATGCCAACCATGACATCATGTATTTTACAGTGTTTGCTGACCCTTCTTTATTTCACAAAATAATTCAAAATAACTATTTACAAAACTCACACTGTTTATACAGAGCAGAGCAGAGAAGAATCTCGCACCATTATGCATCACAACTAAACCGACTTCTTTTTTACAGGTTATTTTCAAACAGTCCCATTCTTAAAAACAACCTACTAAAGATAGATGACAGATATTTTCTTACATAGATGAGAACAGTTTCATGTCAGTTTAATAAGATGGTTATGACAAGAATGATTTTATAGTGCTGAAATTTCATGCCACACCTTTCCTCATAATAGTCTTCTGCAAGATATATTGGAGGAAGGTCAGTTATGACAAACCAAGAGCAAGCCAAAAAAAACAAAAAAACAAACCACAATCCAAAAATCGGCCTCGGTTGCAACAAGATGAAGAAAGATAAAAAATTTCAAATAAGCAGCTAAGAAGTGCTTACAGAAAGAACTTTAATTTAACAAATAAAAATAAAAATAAATCAGTTACATCCAGTGAATCAAGCACTTTTGTCTCCAACCATTTGGAGACTTTATCAAGACAGAGCATGCCCCAACTGACAGCAAATTTATAATATAAAGTTAATTACTGAACCAATCAACGTCCAGGGTTCATGAATAATTCATGAGCAATGACTATTCCTACAATTTACATCTAATAATGTCAGATAATCACACATAAAACATTCATCATCCTAAATATTACCCACTATAATACATATAAATACATAACTATAAAATACATTATCCAAGCAGTTGGTTTTGCTATGGGTTCTCCATGTGGTGGTTTGTACTCTAATTTGGTGATGCTACACTGGGAGAAAAAGTTTATTAATTCAGTTTATTATCAATATTAGCTTACAAAATGAAGCAACCTCACTGCCAAGTAG